>NW_007254746.1:177817-274312 GCF_000164805.1 Carlito syrichta | reverse complement strand
GCATTATTTCTCTCACTCCCTGTTAGAGTCACACACTCCTCCAGAATGTTCGTACAGGCCTACTGTGGGTGTGAGTATCTGGTGTGCGATCCGATGCCCCGTGAAAGATGCAAAGAATTGCATAGTTGGCTTAGAAAATATAGTTTATTTAAAAGTAAATGAGAGAGAGAGAGAGAGAGAGAGAGACAGGATTCACCTCCCCAAGGTAGGGAAGGGGGCCAAAACCAAGAAACATGACCTGGCCATAGCTCAAAGAGCACATGGCCACAACATAGCTTAGCAAGGTAACGGCAAAATGGCTGCTTATGGTTGAGTCCTTTTAACCATTTCCCTTTGATGGAGGAAGGTCATTAAAGTGATTGGGTTGTGATCTGCTCCCCATCATTACGAAGGGGCAGGTAAGCACAGGTACTGATTTCAGGTGATGGACAGCAGGCAGATGGGTGGATTAGACACATGAGTCTTAGATCTTGAGGTTGCTAGACATTAGATCTCATGCCCTCAGGTGGTGGGCTAGATGGGAAGAGACAAGGGGAGGGGGGTTTCCTGCAAGAGACTTTGTCAGACATTTGCAATTCACAAACTACTTGACTAAAAGGTGGTCTATTATAATTTCTATGACTGTCCTTGTCTTACATCTGATGGAGGTTTGCTGAGGGGTTGGGGAGGCTACCACTTGGCCTACAGTGAATGTCTGAACACTTCTTAAAACTTACCTATTGGAAATGTATCTATCTATGTCTAACCTGTGCTAGATTCGAAGTGTGTCAGTCAAAGCACAAATGGTTATGCTGAGGCAAAATGTGAACTAAATTTATTCTAAGTGTCTCAGGGTCCCTCCTTTCACCTCCCAAAAGATATGTTAAAATGTTAACTCCAGAACTTCAGAACATGACCTTATTTGGAAATAGGGTTGTTGCAGATGTAGCTAGCAAAGATGAGCTCATACTGGAGTAGGATGGGCCCCTAATCCAAATGACAGGAGCTATAAGAAGTCCTTACAGGAAGTGTTCCAGTCAGGCTCTGTGGCTCAGCCTGTTATCTCAGGACTTTGGGAGGCTGAGGTGAGCAGATTGCCTGAGCTCGTGGGTTTGAGACCAGCCTGGCCAACTTGGCAAGATCTCATCTCTACAATAAATCAAAAAGATTAACTGGGGTGGTAGCAAGTGCCTGTAGTTCCAGTTGCTTGGAAGGCTGAGGCAGAAAGATCACTGGAACCTAGCAAGTTGACACTGGGGTGGCCGTGAGTGTGCCACTGCACTCCAGCCTGGGCAACAGAGTGAGACTCCAACTCAAAATAAAAAAAAGAGTTCCCTGTGAAGAGAGAGACACACAAGAAGAACACCTTATGGTACTGAAGGCAGAATGAAGTTATGCAGCTACAAAACAAGAAACACCAACAATTGACAGAAAACTAAAAAAACTAGGAAGAGGCAAGGAAGGATTCCCCTGACAACACCTCAGTTCTAGACTTCTAGCCTCCAGAAATGTGAGATAATAAATTTCTGCTATTTTAAGCCACACAGTTTGTAGTGCTGTGAGCCCTAGGAAGCTGATATACCATGGAAGGCAGAAGTGAGTCAGAAGGTAATACAAACCTAGCATGAAAAAAAGAGTAGGAGGGTCTGGACAGCTTCTTGAGGCGAGTGTTTTAGCAGGTGAGGAATTAACACCGGAACACCGGAACAATCCCATGTGTGGTAGCTACACATGATCTGTGTTCTGGATATTTGTATAATTATTGTTAGGGAAGGACGATGTGGAGGGACGCAGCACTGCCAAAGCTGAAGTGCAAGAAGTGTGCGCTGGTAACCAGAGATCCAAGTAACACAAAGATTTGCAACACAAAGAGATGAAGATCTTTCTTAAAGATTTATTTAGAAAAAAGATCACTTCACACAGACAGGAAGAGGGCCGGCACTCTAAGATGAGTGTGGTCCTGTAGCCTCCAAGCCCCTGACTTAAATCCTCTCACCTGGAGGTGTTGCAATCAAGTAGACGTGACTGCCTTGATTTCCTTGCTGGCCACTTGTGGATGATTTGCCAACCCTGGGGGAGAGAGGGGGTTTGTTTCCTGCTTCCCAGGCATGGGGTGGGTGATTTGTAGTCCCTGAGGTAGAGAGGGGGTTTGGTTCCCAGGCACCATGTAGCACCATCTTATCATCTTCAGGGGTCTTTTTTAAGATTACAATGGGTAGATACTGGTCATGTTTGAGGGATCTGGGTTTCTGAAAAGACAAAGTCAGCAAAGTTAATCTTTACCTAAAGAGCACAGTTTCTGCTTTCTCATCATTGTGTTAGGGTCTAGGAACAAGACAAAATGGCTTCCTGTTCTCAGTCTGTCCTTTCAACGATGTGTAAATGATTAGAACTCTAAACAATGTTCATTCATCATGTGGTAAGTTTATGTATTTTCAATACTGCCTTTGGTATAGGTACTATCATTATCCCTATTTTACAAGTGAGAAAACAGAGGCACTGAGAGGTTAAGTAAATTTGCATAACTAGTAAATGCCAGAGTCAGGAGTGCTCCAGAGTGATGCTCCTATCACAGTTGATTTTCAACATTAGCCAAAAGGGCAATTGAAAGTTGCTTGCTTGTGGAGTTGGGCAGAACTCCATCTTGCTCCTCTAGGAGTGGGAGCCAAAGACACCACACTCAAGGAAGGCAATGCCTTGTACGTGATTCTGATGACACGGACTTTATCCAAGCGCTACCGTGAGAAATTCATATTAATCAGGAAAGTCAGAGAAGTAAAAGTAGTTCCCAATGACAACCAGCACTAGGTTTTTAAATTTTTGCTCTCTTGAGAAAATAATGATATTACTCAGTGCTCTTTTCAGCAGCAAATATATTAGAATTGGAACAATACAGAGAAGATTAACATGGCATTAAATAATTTTTAAAAAAGACTTAAAAAGATAACTCAGACTTTGTTTTTAGCATAGTTTATTGAGCTTTACTTTTTTATTATTGACAGTCAGATGTATAACATGGAACCTGCTGTATTCTCGCAGGCATACTTACTGTTGATAGTACTACCCTAAGTTGAGTACCACAGACAAAGGCATTTTGACAAATTCTATTTCTGTGGTCCCCATAAAAAAGCATAGAACATTTGTAATTGTATAATTGTAAAAGTATGGCACATTTATAATTGTATATAATTGTATATACTATATATGTATATCGGAAATCTGATGGAGAGTCAATTTTTGTGACAAGTAAAGCTTATACTTTTGACTTAGCATTTATAAGAACTAAATCCTTCACTTACCTTACATGACTGATGATATCTGAAGAATTTTTCACAGAAGAGCTTCTAACTTTGTACCTTTCAAACGCTTTTCCTCCTCTACTACCATGTCTTCTGGGCTGGGCATGGCAGGACACATTCATATTGTCATATGACTTCTAGCCCTATCTCTTCACATCTTAACACAGGTAAGTAGTCACAGATGGTGGGAAGAGGAATGGTGGAGGCCATTCCTACAATAGCTTAACTATAAATGGAAAGAGTTGCAAACCACATCAGTATATGCCTCTAAACCTAAACTAAATGTATTTCCAACTTAATTTCCCCCAGTGCAATATTTCTCAAGCTATTTTTTTTAATCACCCCTCTCCAAGGAACATTCTTAGACTCTTTTTCCTAATTAGCACCCATGAAATTTTATTTTTCCATGAAAAAAATGTGAACTTATTCCACCCTAATGAGTCAGTTCTAATGAGAACAAAAACACATCTTAGTGGACAGTTCTTTGTTTCTGTGGTAGTTCACTTAGTATGATGATTTCCAGCTGCATCCATGTTTTGGCAAAGGCCATACTTTTGTTCTTTATGGCTACATAATATTCCATCATGTATATGTACTACATTTTCTTTATCCAGTCCACTTTCAATGGGTATCTGGGTTGCTTCCATGTTTTTGCTATTACCCTCACAAAATTTTGATAGCACAAATATATTATATATTTGTTTATGTATTATATATGCCTGTGCTTCATATATAAGAGGAGTAAGACTTTTTTCCCGGTAGGAGCTATATTATATTACCCCCATTGAAAAATCATGCCTTAGCCCAGTCCCCCCAAATGTTCATGTCACTCCAGTGCCACTCAGTCCAAGAGGAAATGTGATGGGAAGTCAACTGGAAGGGAGAGAAACATATAACCAGTGAACACACTGATATGTGCCTTCCCAATGCCTTGGAAGGGGTCAGTTTAAGTGAGGAGTCCTGAACCTTAACCTCCTTTTTCTTCAGGGTAAGTCCATCTCTGTCAACATGGTATGACTTTTGTGGCATGTAAGAAAACCACAGAAAAAAATCAGAGCATGCCCTCCCTTCAGGAAATCAGGCAAATGTCCTATGTCATTCTTAGCCCTCAGAAACAGAATATTTTCTCAGTTCAGGTCTTAAAGAGTCTGAGGACTCTGAAAAATCCCCAGAAAAGATTGTGAGAAATCGGCAGATAAACGAATCTCTCCTCCTATTATTTCAAAGAAGTATGACTTCTCAGGCAATTGATTTTATAATATAATTGCGGATTTTTTTAAAGATAAAGTTTTGTTCTGAAGTGTTCATTGCACTTATGATAACTGAAAATATTTTTAAATAATTGAAAGACCTTTATAGTTGTCAATATATTATCCCAATTGTTAGTTTTCCAAACAACCTTAAATGTATTTTTTAAGTCTTGACAAGCGATAAGAAAGCATTCAAACTCTAACCAATATGTGTAAATATTGGTATAGTACCATAAATAGATATTACTGATTTTCACATTCTCCTGCTTTGAATGACATGTGAATTTGAAGGACATATATATTTGATACTAATGTCATTATAGAATGTGGTGTTTTGAGGATAAGTAGAGTCTCATATAACTACTTATTTAATCTCCACTGGGTAACGAGATGTGGGTTGATGCAGTTATTGTTTGCTAACTGTGGGGCCTGAGAATATTGACTGAAATATAAAGGATCACTGATCATGTTTTTACATACCTAAAATAGAAAGACAGGTTTTACTTTTTTTCCCCCCATGTAGGAGAGAGTGGAACATTTTAAAATTGAGAAACTTAAAAAGAATTCCAAGATAAAAGAAAGTGAGACTTGAAATTTTTAAGTAGTTCTTGGTGTCTTTTAGTCACAGTCCCCAAGCTATTTCTCATAAATTCTTTCATCTTTGGTAAATTGTGCCTCTGCGTGTAGAATAAGAAACCTTATTTACAATATTTATGAATACAAAGATCTAATTTAGAAAATTGATAATAATTATCAAATAACATTTAGTACAGAATACATTCATAATGAACATGCTGTCTGTTGTCATTAAGATGTAATGACAGTGTGGCTTCCTCAAGTCACAGTTTCCTCTTCTGTGAAGGACAATAATAAGATATTTTTCAAAAACATTGTTCATGGATTAAATGAGATAATATAAGTTTCAACAGGTTTAGAACTTTTCAGGTGCTTTACAAGTATGAAGAAGTGTTGCCATTATTGTTATGAGTTGGAGTATCAGAAAAAACACAGAACTTCTTACCAAAGTTCTTCTGATTGTTGTGGTGGTCTACTTGTATGTCATTCTCATTTTTAAAATATAAAAATGCTCAGATTTCTTCGACTATGTTGTACATGATTGTTCATTGTGTATTATAAATGTTGTCTATTGAAATTTCTTGTGTACTTGTCTATATCCAATACTAGCCCACGAGGCAGAAAAGCAGCTTGTCTATTTCATTCATTCATACTCTACCCCACTGTCTAGCATATGTGACTTAGCACACAGTAGGTGCTCAATTATATATTGAATAGATGGATGATGATATCATAGATAGCTATATATTTTGATTTCCTTGGGTAATATGTTTTTCCCATGCGGTTTTAGAATATGCTTCAATTGTGACCTGAGACTTCCATGACTCATTCAGTCTCCCATCCAAAAACACCAGGATTGCTAATTACTGTAAAAGTCAATGTCTTCAGAAAGACAAGTTGTCGACCTACAGTAACTAAACACCCACCTACCATCATGAACCCATGAACCACCAAAGAGCAGGAATTTTCCATCCCTGTCTAAGAAGACTGCCATTTAACAAGTGGCATAGATCACTTTGGAAGGTATTTGGATGCAAAAAAATCGATAATGCTGTACACTCACTAAGGTTTTCTTGAGCTCCTACAATGTAAGCCACATTGTGTTAGATTTCTTGTGGGTTACAAAAGAAGTGAAAGCTCCCTACCTTTGCCCTCCAAGAACTTGATTCCACTTCAAAGAGATAGATCCATACTAGAAAAGGGAAGATTGAATCAAAAACAAACAAAAACTGTTGCTTTAAAAAAAGTTTAGTCTTGGAATTTAATTATTTAATTATTAGATTTGTTTGTATGGAGGGAACATAAAAAGCTTCAGGTTATTTCAGAAGCAAGATCCTAGTAAAGTTCTCATACTCAGTTTTCTACAAATTTTTGCTGCTTCTGTGTGGCTGAGCACAACCTTTATCCCAGGTCCTTCCTGTTCCTCTGTGATGGAACAGTTCATGAACTAATGAACTTCAGGAAACTGATGAAAAATTTCGTTCTGGTCATACTTGAGGTAGGGGAAAATGGATCTGGGTTTCCTCATGCTTTTCAGTCCTTTCTTTTCCCCATTATGTTATTTCTACCGTGTCTGAGCAGGACAGGTAGGGCAGGTGTGAGCAGTAGACAGCAGCGTGGCCAGGATAGACCAGGCTGGCAAGATAAAGGGGCTGACAGCTACTGAGTGGGAACACCACTGGAAAGTTAAAAGACTAAAACAAGGCAGATTCTGGGAACACTGAGAAAGTGATGGAGATAATACAAAGATAGGTGGAGATAAACTGATGAGTGGTGCACATCCAAGAAAGGTTAAAAACAACGTGTTGCTGGTAGAACTGTACTATGGCAATGGAGATAGACTTGAGTGTTTCCCTTGAGCTGGCCACATTTTCACAAAGGAAATGTTTTGGTGAAGCAGTAGGAGGATGATACTGCACAGCCTGGACTGGTCCAGGCTTAACAGGACCATCCCTGCTGGGATTTGCATTGTCCTTGTATCAGTTAGGACTGCTGTCTTCCTTGTTTGTCACTTCACATTTACAAGATGGACATCGCAGCTCTAGAGAGATGTCACTTCCATGTTCACTCAAGACAGTAGAAGTGGGGCAGGGAAAAAGAGGTGAGTGCCAACAGATTTTCCCTAATGTTCTGTTGCCAGAATGGTATCACTTGGTGATGCCTGGGTATTCTCTCAAGGAAGACTGGGAAATATTTAACATTGGTATCTTCTCAAATAGAGATAGAAAGTATGGAGTTGAAATAGGTGTGTGGGGGCAACATACAATGTCTGTCAGTGACTTCAACATACTCCTTACCACTTGCTCCCTTCCTCTTACCATTGTTTTAAAGAACAAAACACTCACGTATGTTTCTTGTGGAAGTAGCCATCAAACTCATTTAGGTCCTCATCTTGCACACACTCAATTGCTCAGATACCCACAACATCTATTTCTCTTGTTTGATCACATTTCATTCTTATAGTAGATATGTTTTCTTTCAGCTTATCTCTGATTTCAAGTGCAGCCATGGTGAACAGTTCTATGCATACCGGTGATCTTCCAGCTCACATAAACCTCCCCACCTTTCTGTCCTGGAGTTTTCATCAAAACCAAGTGAATCCATTGGCTCACTCATATGAACAGCCCAGAAATGCAGGAAGGTGTGTTTTCCCAGAGATACCTCTCCTCCAGGGGTATGTTGAAGTTAGTAGATAAATGTCTCAATGTTCTGCACTTGAACAATCTTGAGGGGTATTCTGAGTACTTCCTCTGAAGGTCCCCATTGGGATTGGGTTCCAGTTTCCCACAGTAGAAATCATCCCAATAAATCCCTCTTTTTTCTTCTTCTTCTACTCTGTTAACTCTCCCTTCCCCCTTACTCCTGCTTCCTGGGATCACCACACAAATACATACATAGACCTGTGTCCATGTCCTCATCTCAGGTTCTGTTTTGGGGGAAACCCAAACAAAGACAAATCACCCTTCATGGAACTTCTTGACAGTTTTTAAAGAATCCTTATTTTTACATACTCCCTTTTGAAGAGAAGATGAACTTGATTGCTCTGTAGAAACTAAAGATCTAGTTGTGTGAACTACAGTCCACTAGACAAATGTAGATGTATTTTTCTGTCAGGAGAAACAAATATATCAGAGACTGTTCTTCATACAAAAGAACAAAGAATCCCTTGTTGGACCCAGGCATTGACTGATACTTGTAAATGTGTGTGTGTGTCCATGAGAATCAGCAACAACATAAAAACATTTGCAAAGCAGCTAGTGTACCAAGTACCAGGTCCAGGGGTATGAGCTAAGGAGCCATAATCGGACAGACACAGTTTCTGCTTTCAGATCACTCATAGAGCAGAGGTGGGAAAGGTCAAGTTAACAATGATCTGTGTGGTATGTGCTGTAAGACTCCACAGATCTTAGTGACTGATGAAAGAAGGGAGTAAAAAAGATGTAGAAATCTAGGATCTAGGATGGTTCCAAGCTTTCCAGACTGGGCAAATGTCATTAGCCAAGACAGAAAATGCAAGGGCAGTAGCAGATTTGAAGAGAAAGACAATGTGTTGAGCTTAAAATGTCTGTAAGTTATTCAGGTGGAGATATCTAGTGGACAGAAATATAGGTCTAGAGATAAGGACTGGAATGTAGATTTAGAAGACATTGATGCATAAAGCAAAAGCTATGGGAACAATAAGAGAAAAGAGAATAAAAGCAAGTGAAGGATAAACCCAAGGAAATAGTAAAACTAATACATGGGTTAAGACACAGGAACAAGCAATGAGTCTGAAGAGGACTGACAAGAGAGACAGGAGAAAAATCAGGTGGGAATGTTTCCCAATTCTTAAAATCCAAGAGAGGAGGCTGCAGAGGCAGTGCAATTTATAATGCCTGATGCTGTGAAGACGTGAATGGGTTGGATAAAGACAAGGGGCTTCAGCAGCAATTTCAGAAATCTCAGTTTTGGTAGAGGGATGAAAGGGGAACATCTGGTACATTACTCACCGCAACCTGCATTTCCTTAGCAGCCATCAAAGTAGGGCACTGACATTCCCTTCTAGAGCCTCTGTTATGTCAGCTTTTTCTGACAACCAGATGCAGATTTCTTCACCTTTTCTTTCTTCCTTCTCCTCCCCAAACATAGGGAGATTTATTTTCCTCCTCCGTGAAGTATTATTGTTCTCTCCATTTCTATTTGCCACATACGAGATGTTGCTAGTTCTTGGCTTATTTGCACAACAAGTTCTGGTAAAAAGAATTCTCTGTACTTCTCTGAACACAAACTCTCTGAGCCTGAGCTGGTAGACAGCTTTTAATTTGTATTAATGAACTTTGCAAATAACACTCCATTCTACCCTTGCTCCACCCACAAGGCCATGTGGCACAAACCAGATGAGCTCATTTGAAAAAACTGATATATTGGTAGAAACTCAGAACTACTTGCAAAACCATATTTCCAATAGCTTGTTTTGCATCCTTCCAGGTAGAGGTGCTTATTTTACTTTTCTAATGACAAGTCATATAAAGAGGCTAGTCCTTCATGTTGGGGAGGCTTCGCTATATGAAAATATAGCCAAAAAGAACCAAATAGAACTGAAAAATAACCAGAAAGCGCTGATTTTTTTTTTTTTTTACAAAATTCTTATGGAAATCACATAATTGCATAAAATGTGAAGAAAATTGTGATGTGAAGCATGATATAGGTCATAGTAAACAGTTTAGTCCTAAGGCAGTAAACACTGAGAGGGACTGGAAAACTGCTTTATGTGGTATTAACTGGTCAAAGGCCTTAAGTTTCAGAGAACTATGTGAAAACTGGTTCGGGGGTTTAATGAAATGATTATAAATTCAATCTAGATATGTTGACTTTGAGATTCTAATTTACCTAGAGAAAGATCTAAATGGAAAGTCTGCTAGAAATTTATAAATGAGAAACGGAAGGCTGAACAGAAACTGAAATTGGAAGAGATTTGATCCATGAAACTGTGGGATTGGTTAAGATTACCAATGTAGATATATATAATGAGATAAAAGAAGGTCTGCAGAGACTCCTGGGTACCTACCCAATATTCATTCCCCCATTTCCCTCAATACCAAAATGCTAGCTTTTAGCTAAGCACATAACCTGCTGAAGTAAAAACTGCATTTATCAGCCTGAAGTAAAAAGTGCATTTATCAGCCTGCCATGCAGCTACCTACAATGTTGGCTCCATGGCTAAGTTCTGGACAATTATTTGCAAGCAGAAATGGGACTTCTGGGAAAGAGCAAGCCCTCTTTCTCCATTTCTCCTTCCTGTTGCTTGGAATGCAGAGGTAATAGCTGACTCTTGCGTCACGCTGTCCATGGGTAGTGGTTAAAGAAAGCCACACTTGGTGGACCAAACCGTAGAAGGACTTGAATTCTGTTGACTTTGTGGGATGGTTCTATAACAGCTCTGGGCATTCCATAACAAGATTTCTTTCATTGAAGAGAATAAACCCTTGGGTGTGTAAGTCACTGTAATTGGCTACTTTTAGCTGAACATAATCTCATTAATACAAACACAGGGTGAGACCAAGAAGGCATAATTAGAAATGTAAGAAGAGGATTAGGACAGTGTGGATCAGGGAACCAATGGGGAAGAAAAATGGAAGGGGAATCAACAGCATTAAATACTGAAGATAAAGTAATTGCATTTCTTTCTAAGCATATCATACTTGTGATGAGGAAAAATCATTTATTAATCATAATGAATTATGCATAATTTATTTGATGGTATAATAAATCTAGAGCTTTTAATGTTCAATTATCTAAGACTTTATAGTATATCTCTTATTTCTCTTTCAACAGAGCCACAAAACTTCAAAATTGTATTTCATGTTTAAATTTGACAATAATATCTATATGATAAGATAGATAGTAGCAAAGAGGCTTCAAAAATATTCTAAGTGTGAAAAATGGAATTTATAAGTCTCTAAATAAGTTAATGGTAGTGATTTCTAATGTATTCTAAACTATATAATCACACGGGATTGTTTAGTTTTCAATGTCTTCGTTTTATGACTGGAAATTTATTCCCATCTTACTGACAATGTTCATTTCTTAAAGTGAAGATACTGACTAGAACATAATTTTATTAAGGGAGAATTTGCAATCACTTAAGATCCAAAACTGAATCTCATGTATAATTAAAAAATGAAGTTTAGTAGATTTTCTAATCAGCAGGAATGTATTACAAAAGCATAAATTAATATTATTTCCCCTATTCTTTATAATGCCTTAGAATTGCCATATTTTAATTCTATTATACTAGTAATGACCTGCTTCTAGAAGTATATTACACTCAGCTGGAGGAATATCTAAAAAATTGAATAGTCTAGCTAACTGGATTTTTCTGGACAATACAGGACTAGATAAAAGTCTTTTGGTTTCAATTATTATCATTGAGCAGCTTTGTAAAATGTATATGTTTCCCAACCTTTGTAACTAGAATAAAATTGTATCTGTGATTGCATCTTTTGATGCTTAATTTGCAGTGCCTTAAGAATACCTTGTTTTGAGCTATAGAATAAAAATAATGGTATTAGATCATAGTATGCAATACTTTATATTATAGATAAGAAGTAAAGGCATATTCACATGCATGAATACATATATGCATTCATAATAGGGAATGAATTTGTCCAAAACATCCATTGCTGTCTTTTACAATGCTAGATCTCAAGGAGAAGAGTTTAAAATAAAATACGAAAACAAAAGAATTCTGATTTTTAACAAATGCAATAATTATGAATTTTCCCTACTCACACATATGAGCAAGATTCGTATTCATTCACTTTTCCATAATACTACATAGTCAAAATTACCCATAAGTTTATAATTGTAGAATTGAATATTATAACTTATAATATTTCAAAGTCCCAAGAGAACCTTCCAGGTAGACAGAGAGGAAAAAGAACTAGTGAGCCCAGGTTAGACTTATTTTTCATGGTGCAGAGTAAGGGAAAGAGAAAAACACATGGTCATGAGCTGGTGCCCTCAAGGTGAATGCTAACCTCTGCATGTGGCGAGAGGCTTCCCAGCTAGGAGCTTACACTTTGCTCCATGTTTCTGGACTAACTCTGTTTCAGTTAGAGACTTCATTAGTAGGTTATTCTATTTCACCAAGATTACCAATTAGTAGAATGTTAGGTCTGCAACTTGAGTTTGTTGATGTGCTATTGTTTCTGTCCCAAAACACTGTGTACAATGTTGTTGACTATTGGTTTATATTCATGACACTCTGATTACTGATTTATTTCACAGGCTAAACAGGTTTATTCATTTCCCATCACTCCCCCTGGGTATTGTCTTGGTTCTCCCTTGCCCACATCTGAGTAATAATATGAGAGAGATTTAAAATCTTTTCCAGTCATTTTGGGATATCAGAATAATCTTATTTTCAGCTGTCAAAAAGGACCTGTCCAATCCAATATAAAAATTTAAATATTTTTTCCAATTACAGAATCTGCCTTCTTCTACTTACTGGCTTAGAACTGACTGATGGCTCTTTCTCCATGAGGGGAAGAGGGAGTGGAATAGTCTGTTCTCACTTACCTTTCTCTCCACCCTGCAAACACACATGCATCTTTTCTACTCTGGCTCCTTCAGGGACAGGGGCAGGGGAGATACTAGCTTTTGCTAGTTGGTGCTATTGATTATGCTCTCACAGTGGGGCTTCAGCTATTTATGGCACACATAGGTGAATTTCTCAGAGACCGCCACCATGACCAGCTCTTGACTCAGGCGATTCCCTCTCCAGATGACCTGTTGTGGCAGCCCATCAACTCCTGTCCTGGTGGTAGCCCCATACAATGCCCTAATCCCAGGGGACAGCCTTTTGAGTTGAACTCCTGTGGCCACTCTACCACCTGTTCTCCCAGAACTAGCCTGGGAATATTTGGCCTCCTTGCCCTGTCCAGTCCTGCTGCTACCCTCTCCTCTTGCCCTGCCTTCTTTGGTGCTCCTCAGCTCTTGGAAGTGCATAACACTTTGCCCCCATGTGCTCCTCAGCTCTTGGAAGTGCATAACAGTTTGCCCCCAAACTCATCCATGAGCACTTTGGTGGCAATAGCACATGGCAGGCCTGGAGTCACTGCACTTCAGCAAGTCTGAATCAAGAGATGCGAGACCAGTTCTGGCTGATAACCCCTGGCTGTAGGGGTGTTGTTCCTGTGCACTACCTCACCCACTTGGGGGACATGTCTCACATCTTGCCCCACAGGGAAGACAGAGGAGCCATCCTCTCTCTTGTGGACCCTGTGTCACCCCTCCTCTGCTCATGGAATAACTCTCTTTTACACAGCATGCTGTGGGGGGTTGTCAAGGTCACTGGATTGCATTGGGTGCTTCTCACCAATTTCATGCTGAGATGTGTCTAGTGGCTCTTTAGAATATAGATGTTTAATCCATTATCCTCAGCTTTGTGGTCTGGTTGAAATTTCAAGACAATGAAAAAGATTTCATTTTGCAACCTGCTACATTGATGTTTGAAAATATACAGTAATTTTCATAGATTAGATATAATATGGATTATATAAAAAACAAGTTAATCTTTCCAAGGTTTTCTCTGTTATTAAAATATGCAAAGGCTTTTCCTGAATTCCTTCATTGGGTAGTGTTGCTTATTGAGAAAATCAAGAATAAGGAAATAAACCCAATGACCTCAGAGCAATAAAAATAGTACAGTAAGTCTCCTACATATGAATGAGTTCTGTTCTGAGAGTATGTTCATAAGTCTGACAAAGTTAGCCTAGGTACCCAACTAACACAATTGGCTATATAATGCTGTACAGTACCAGCTACGTCACCGCTGCTTTTATGCTTGCTTCTGGACATCTTGGGCTTGAAATAAAGATACTTTGCTATTGTATTCTATACAGTACTGCACAGTAAAGTACACAAAAATACAACCACTTGTAGATGATGCACATATGTGACAATGTACGCCAGACACGTGAATTAACTTATGTGATTGAACATGCAAACGCATGTTTGCATTTTTGAAAGTTTGCAATTTGAGGGTTTGTATGTAGAGCACTTACTGTATTTAAACACACACATGCGTATAACACACACACTCATGCTGAGTAATTTACTTGGTGATTTCTTTGGGTCTCTTCCCAATGTCGAATTACTCTGACCTTGTTATATATTGCTCATAGCAGATTTAAGTCTTTGCATACTACAAAATTAGTGTTCTTTTTTTTACAAATGAGAGAACTTTGTGTAAAATGGCTTATCAGTTAGTATGCTTTTAGTTATAAGCAGTTGAAAACCTAAGTAAAATTAACTTTAAAAATAAAGAAAATCTATCAGCCCTGTAAGTGATATATCTTACATATCTTCAGGCAAAGCTTGACCAAGGACCCAGTATTTTTCTCTCCCTCCTTCTCTCCCTCTCTTCTTTCCTTCCTTTCTTTTTTCTGCAGGGTTTTGACTTTATCTTAAATCTGAATTCCCATGTAGTTGTAAGGTGTCTTTCAGAAACATCAAACACTTAAGTATCTATTCATTTATGCCCCCCAGGCATCTTTTTGACCAACTCTTAAAAAAGGAAACTTCTGTCTCAATAGCACCCAGAACATTTTCTCAGTAGCTCAATCAGCATAAACTAGGTCATGTGCTCACTGCTATATATAAGGTATACTAACTAGCTTCAGCCTGGGTGTACTAAAGAACTGAGATTTGGGGTCAATTCTACCCAAAACATGGAAATATAGGGAGCTGTTAGGAAGAAGGAAGTAAGCTAAAGGGAGAAAAGGACAATTTATTATCAGGATATGGAGATTATAGACTCTAAGGATAGGAATATTCTGGGCCTCAGGAAGGAATGGAACTGGTAATGAATCCACTGGTATACTTTTTCAGTGCTTCTTATTTCTTCCTCTCATTAAACCTCTACTTTTCTTTCTTGTTAGAAAGAAAATTCCCAGGCCACGTGATGGGCAGAAGACAGTTTCTCAGAATTCCCAAGTCCAGGTGTTAAAATTAACAGACACACGGAGAATTTAACACTCTGGCTCCAGATTCTACATTGCCTGGGAAGAACCCAATTAGCCTAGCTACAACCAGCTGCCCATCCTTTGTGCAATCAACTGTTCCCTGGGATGGGCCGTTATAAACAAATGACTTCTAGCATCCTACTCCTGTATATGAGGGAGGAGTTAAAGAGACCACAGGGAGCTAGACAGCCATCACACAATGTGTGTCTACCACAGGCAGTAACTGCTGGACATGGACACATTACTGCAACCTGTCAGCAACAAGAAAAAGAAAAGGAATTTACAAATCAAGTACAAAAGTTTAAGTTATGGCAAAACAGCAGGCCATTCCATGTGCTCCAATGGTCCATGTTCATGGCAATAATTGTGGGTCATTTAATGTTACACTAGCTTCACTCTATTGTAGTTAGATTGAAATTTTACTCTCGTAAAATAACGTATGGCCATAATTATACTAGTTTGTAAAACCCAGTATTTATTCTAATTGTCTTTCGTAGTTTCCTTAACTTCTATACAGCACATTGTTGCTGTTTTTGTTAAGATGTACTTCATTGTGTGTATCTAAGTTATTTCTGAATCACTCAAAGGCTTTCTAACATGAATTCTTTCAACAAACTCTTTAGTATCACTAAACAGTAAGCTTATCTTCTCCTATAATGTATGCAGTTTTATTTACATAATTTTGACTGAACTGATGAAGGCAGGCTTTATTTATCTTACTTCCCAGAGGTGCACTTGCCATTAAATTGTTTATAGATTTCCTTATTGCTAGGTTTTGGTGACAAAACTCCATATATCTACTGAATGATTTCGCTACACTGAAGTTGGATTCACTTGAGAAGTAATGTCACGGCTGGGTTGAAGGAACACTTAGCACACAGTCCTGGAATAAAGAAGCGGAGATTTATTACCACAGAGACGAAAACAAATTATACTCATCTATCAATGTGGCAGGAATACTGTGAAGCCAGACCAAAACTGCCTCTGTTGAATCTCTGTCCTGTTTTCCTGGACTTGTCCTAGATTCACAGACCCTTCAGGATAGAGGGCAGCATGAGAGTTAAGAATGCAACCTATGGAGTTCGGAGAACATGGTAGCAATTAGGAACAGGGACTGAATTAGAATCCCACTTCTTCTACTGGGGAAATTTGGGGAAATTTCTTGACTTTCCTGGCTCAATTTCCTTCTTTATGCAAGAATAATAACACCTACCTCAGAGAGTGCAACAGATCCCCATGAAAAACTCAATGAAGGGCCCATATGCAGTATCCTGTCTCTATACCCTTCTTCCCTTCTTGTTCTATCTTGACCTGTTTGCTCTGCTGGATTACTTGGCAATTTGAGTCTTGTTTTTTGGTTTTGATGAATCCTTGTATTCCAATATAAGACACTTAGAAAAATCTTGCCATACTGAATCTTAAATCATCCTTATATTTTTTCCAAGTATGTTCTGTTACTTTTGTGGAAACTTCCTACTTTGGTGAAATCTTGGTCAATCCAGGGTCTTTTCTAAGGAACAAAGATCAAATCCCTTAGTGGCGACTAGTGCTTTCTTCGAATCTAAAGATAAGATTGCAGGTCTATATTTTACCTCTGTTTTCCAGAAGGTGTCTTAATAATCCTCTGGTGTTAATGATTAAATAATAAGAGTTTGCACTAGTGACTGAGCAGTGGTCATTTGTGTCATAATACTTAACCCTCTTTGCCAGGACTATTGTATATAGTGACAAATCTCTTAAAAGCAAAGCCAGCAAATATTAGATCCACATTATAGAGCAGATACTTAGGAATAATGGAGCAAGGCAGGGTCTGGCAGTCACCACGCTCCACACAGCAGCCGGAGCCTGTCAGAGCAGCTGAGGCTTGCCAGCTTAGAGGGTCTAACACACACTAACCAAACTTACCATATGCTGCTCAGGTCTCAAGGGTCTTATTTATAATAAGGGGAGGAATTACTCAACAGACTGGATGTTTGCAGGTAGATAATTCTTACTCACAGGAGAGTAACTTCCTTGATCTGCAGTCAGAGGCCCCTTACTCTGCAGTCCTCTTACCACGCCATCTGTAGGGATTAATTATAAAAAATACCTTATTGTCATCACCTCGTGATTTGTAATCTAATGAGGCTGCTTCAATGTAATGACCTCTGAGACTCTATTTTGATATGCATATTACAGCACCATGTGTTCAGTGACATCTTGTGAAGAGGACTGAGTTGGAGACAACCTATTTTTTAGAAACATTGACATGAATATAGCTTTATACATGCGCATGTCATCAGAATGTGAGCTTAAAAGCAGACTAAAAAATCATGGAGAAAACCAAGTTTTTGAAGCACAAGGTACAGAATGATTTTACAACTAAAATGTGGCTTAGAGCTGATCTGTAATTTCTTTATCTGCACTGCCCTCTCATGGCAAGATGGAACTCGTCCTTTGGAGGAAAGAGGTAAGTAGAGAGTAATGAAGACAGATGAGAGAAGTTGGAACAGGAAAGAGGCAACAGGTCAGATGAGATATGCAGCAGAAAAGAAGAAAATCCCTTTTTCTTGGAACAGGAAAGCCCCTAGCACATGTAGGAGATGCTTTTTCTGCCCATCTATGTTGGTCAGCTCTCTTAAGTTTCTTAGAACAGCAGAGGTTTTGCTTTGCTCTGTTTTGCATTCCTGTGTAGGGTGGGTGTTATGATACTGACTCACATTACTAAGCCACCACTATATCTTAAATTCCCCATCATCTCAGGTAAATAAACTGGATGACACTTAGTTTACAGCATACCTTAGCTGAGGAGCTGCTGGCAGAATATCTCTGTGCCCCAGAGGAAACCCCTGTGTAGGATATTTTACCTTTTTAGCTACCCTGGTGACTCACAGACAAAGGAGGGCCTTGGTGCTTGTATATGACTTATGTCCATCTAATTTCACATTCAAAGGAACATTTGAAAAATAAAAAAAGGAAGACTAGAAACAATCTTGAGGAGGGAGCAGAACAGTACAGGGACTTTGGCACAAGGTGATAACTACAACTGAGGATTACCTTTGGTTCTAAATGTTCTTATAGTGAAGGAAAAATTGGGAATACGGGAATAATAGTTTGCATTGCCTGGACCAAGAAAATCGAACTGTTCTTCAGAGGTACACAGTTCTTGTCATTATATTCCAAGAGAAACCCCAGACCCATAAATAAATACTGCATTGAAAAATATTCAAATGTATAGTTGATTCTCTTCTATGTGATCTTGTAGACCTGTTACTATATCTAAGTACAAGATGAGTAGTTCCCATCATCAGTGGTCCCCAACCTCTGGTGAGACCTCTAGTGGGCCATGGAGTTACTGCAAAGTGTCTGTGCATCTATAATCAAGATGCGTCATTTCAGAAGTGAAAAAAATGTTTTCTGCAATTGTACCAATATTTTTTAAAAATATGAAGATGACCAGAACTTGCAAAATATAAATTTATGTAAGAGAACTACTGAATTCACACTAGCTTTTGGTTATTATATATTTTCTTAATTAGATTCTACTGACAATGCAATTATTTAAAATTTTATATTACAAGTATAATACTTGTGTGCTTGAAAAGGTTGTGAACCATCACTGGTGCAGGTTGTCTAGATGGTCTAAGCAGAGAAGGCAGACTCCCCAACTCAGAGTCTCAGTAACTGTTTCTCACGTTCTGAGATGAACTCCAAGGAAGGCACCCATGTGCTCGGATGCTCTGGGGCCTTGCTCACTAGTCGGCTTTGTGGTTTCAGGAGGCCCAAAAGAACTTCAGGGCTTTCCACCCTGAGCACTTTGTTCAGGAAGCTTCAGAGACTTATTGTGGTTTCAGAAATGACACGCCTAAAGTTCTGGAGCCAGCACAAACGACAGCTCCTACTCGAACAGACGCTAGGAAGAAAGGCAGCCATAGGGGCGGGAGGCCTGAACACCAGAGCTGGGGTTGTCTTCACAGACAGCTGCTCTTCAGCAGGCCTGCAGCTGCTCCGCAGAGACAAACACACTTCTTTCATGTGGGCAAAGAAAGACCTTTATCAGACAAAAAGTCTCTCTTCTCTTGCAATGTTGGGGTGAGTGGGGAGGAAATCAGGCAGTAAATCGGGGCAGAATTTACAACAGTGAAAATCACGTTCGTGCTGAGTTCTCCCTTGTCACATGGGTGACTCCACGCTGCCTTCGATGCTACAGAGACGCTTGTGTTACCTTCAACTGCTGGCTGATGTGCCAACTGCTGTGAGGCCCCGGGGCAGGGAAGGCAGAGTTCCACAATCAAGCCGTTATCTTATGTCTCTGAGCGCTGGACCCACTGGCTTAGCTTGGCTGTTTGAGGACAGAGGCTGATGGTAACAAGACTTCATAGATAAAGTAGGTGTGTACAAAGCCTTGTGGGAAACAAAGCATCTCAGCCTCACCCATTCCAGTGATGCCATTAAACAAGTCACCCGTTTGCCATCCCAAAGACTATCTGATATATCTGTTAAGGAAAGTACCAAGATCACAAGTAGTTTGTTTTTGTTTTTATTATTTTTAAGAGACAGGGTCTTGCTCTGTCATCCAGGTTGGAGTATAATGGCACAATCACAGCTAACTGCAGCCTCAAACTCCTGGACTCAAGTGATCCTCCTGCCTCAGCCTCCTGAGTAGGTGTGACTAGAGGCATGCACCACCATGCTCGGCTAATTTTAAAATTTTTTGTGGAGATGGATTCTCATTATGTTGCCCAGGCGGATCCTGAACTCCTGGCCTTCAGCAATCCTCCTGCCTCGGCCTCCCAAAGTGCTGAGATTACAGGAGTGAGCCACTGTGCCAGGTCTGGTTTGTTTTTAGTTATAACTCTAAGTGTATACATAGTCAACTATAAACTTGAATTTCTAGCCCAAAATATGTTTCTTACTGTCTATCATGACTCCTAAATTGTACCATTGATTTGAGTCAAGAGATCGTTCTAGCTCTCTTAAAATACCACATTATGGTATATGTCTGGTAGAAATGGGAGAATTGACAAGTGTCTGAAGATGGGGCACAGTTCCAGGAAGCAAAAATAGACTGATAAAGGAGAATAGGAGGTAAGACACATAGTTCCTATAGCTTGGAACGTCTGGAAGATAATTTGGAACCTATGGTCAGAAATAAGGTGACTAATGACAAGATCACAGACTGGGCAGGGTCTCTCTGGCTTGGCCCAACCTCTCAGCTCCCTTCTTCCCTACCAGGCCTTCCTTCCCTCTAACCTCAAACCTTAAAAACTTTTAAAAACCACATTTGCTTTAATAGACCTAAAGCATATAAAGAACATTGAGCTCAGGAAATGCATGTTCACAGTATGATTCTTTGGGCAAGGCATTCCATTTCTTTCTGATTTTTCCTGAAATGAGGCTAATGCCATCATAGTTCCTTGATGATAAGAAATATAAGTTTTCTTGCAGCTAAACATTACTGACATCTGGAAATATTTTTAATTGTGTACATTTAACATGGTAGTGGTTAAAAAAAATCTCAAAAAGTTAAAAAATGGTGTGTCTCCTAAATAATGGCCTCACAGAACTTAAAAAATATAGTGTTTTTTGCTCTTTCTGACAGGTAAAGGCTGGATGTGACAATTCTTATGAAAAGTTGACAGTGTGTAACTAGACAGAGAAAATGCCATGGGGTTTTCCCTAGAGTGTCTGCTGTCTATTGGATGATTCATATGACTCCCAACAACCTGTCGGTAGATTCCTACACAATGGGCACAGGCAGGGTCTTCTTTCCTGAGGCACACCGTTATGATGTTGGGCTCTGCTTGGTATTGGAAAACCGTTTTGTATCATAAAGGAACATGATCATTAAAATAAAAGCCAAAAGAGAGAAAATGCACATATTTGTTCTTACATTAAATGGTGTGTACTGTATATACTATATATAAGCTATATATGGGTGGCCCTCTGTATCCACGTGCCCTGCATCCAAGGATTTGGCCAACCACGGATCAAAACTATTTTTTTAAAAAAACTTACAACAATTAAAAAATAATACAAATTTAAAAATGCAGTATAACAAATATTTGCATTGTATTAGATACTATGAGTAATTTGGAAATTAAAGTGTATGAGAGGATGAGATTAGATTATATGGAAATACAATACCATTTTGTAAAAAGGACTTGAGCATACCAGGATTTTGGGATCTGAGGGAGTCTGAACAAATCTCCCACAGGTATTGAGGGATGACTACATATTTAAAGGAAGCATACATGTTCCTTTTAGGGATTTTTCTTCATGGTCTAGGTTGACTAGGGGTTTTTAAAATATGAATCCTATGAGACAGAGAAAAAATTTTTTTCTTTTCCTAAGCATCACACAGAAAACATAGCAGTTCTTTGTTGTTCCAAGACTTACAAAGTATAAAGGATAATGGAAGACGGATGCAGGGCACCTGGCAAATGAGTAAAGAGGAGGGTCTGAGGACAGGCCAGCCTTATGGTACTTCTCAGTCATGCCAGGCAGATGATCCTCGCTACTCTTACCTGGTCTATTCTTCAGCAACTTTTTGTAGTATAGCAGCTATTCTCTCTAGAGTATTACGGTGAAGGAATGCATAGTGTTAGGTCTACTGGGAGTCTGGTTGTGGTCAGCATTTTTATATTCCAAGAATTTGATTTTTCCAAAGTTAGATAGTAAGTTCATGGCAAAGTTAGTATTCAAACTTAGAATACCTTACCCTGCATCCTGTGTGGATAAACCTACCTTTGCAGCCAACACATGTAGCAGGAATCTTTAGAGAGAGAGTTGGGACACCGAGGCCAGGAAGCAGCTTTATTTGTGCCAGCACTGGCTCAGCGGATTCGCACCCAAAGACTGAGCCCAGACCACAGGGGGGCATTGCCTTTTATACAATTTTAGCTTTCTTGTCCCCTGATAAGGCTTGCTTATTAGTAACATACTGGTTAATTGGGTATTTCATAGTTCAAGTTTACAGCAGAGTTACACTTGCATGTTATAGATTTGGGGCCACATTCCTTTCTAAT
This sequence comes from Carlito syrichta, assembly GCF_000164805.1. Taxonomy (NCBI): domain Eukaryota; kingdom Metazoa; phylum Chordata; class Mammalia; order Primates; family Tarsiidae; genus Carlito; species Carlito syrichta. Next base: position 252,194 of record NW_007254746.1, on the reverse strand, counting down.
ATGTATCATCCAAGAAAGTTCTTATCTTATGGTGTTAGAAGAACTCTTTCATTATCCTGGGAAGGCTTTCATCTTATTGTACTAAAGGGGGGTCGCTACTCTGTCCTGGGAAGGCCTTTACCTTATGAGACTTGGGGAAAGGGCTTCCTGCCTCATATGTAGAGACTCAAAAAATATTTATTGAGTGGCTGCTATGTGCTATGTTCCACACTGGTCATCAGACATGCAAAAGTGAATACATGCTTTTACCAACTGATAGGACAGTGTGCTAAGAACATGAACTAGAAATTTACAAAAGAAAATTTCATATTATCAGTAAACATTTAAATGTGTGTAATTCATTAGCAATTAAACATTTTTAAGTTAAAATGAGAAAACTTTTTTCTTTGATAAAGTTTAACAACAATGACTATACTCAGTGTTAGAGAGGGTATGGGGTTACTTTTCTATACTGTTGATGAAATATCACCTTGCTAGAGGAGTTTGGCAGTAAGTTCAAAATGAAAATGCCTATCTTTAACCTGGCAATTCCATTTCAGTAATTTAAACAAGAAATGGAAAAAGGGGTCAAAGATGTGTATACAAAAATTTTCATAAAAGTATTGTTTATAATAATGGTTTTATGTAAATACCAGGTGCAGTATTATTAAATAATATATGGTACATTCTTTTAATGGGGTGCTGTGCTGTTGATAATATATACCTATGCTAGGATAGTTTTCACAACATATCTCCAAGTGAAAACAACAGAAGGATATATTAAAGTTAATTCTATTTCTGTTTTTTAAAAGAGTATACAAAGCTATATACATAGAAAGAAATTAAGAAAGATCCTCTGATATTTTAAACATTGTGTAATCTTTCATTTTTAATACCTTTTTCTTTGCAATGAGTTTATCTGAAAAAGTATTAAAACATAAATAATAAGTAGTCTATGCACAAGGATGTTGCATCTATACACACAGGTATATTTTTCCAAGCTGGACTGTGAATTGTCTACCTACTCTAGAATTTATAGAACTGAGACAGCTAAGAAAGATGTGAGCCTGCACCTTTTTCCAAAAACCTAAACCCAGTCCCAGGAAGAGGGCAGGAATCCAGACAAGTCCTGCTCCAGTTCTTTCCTTAGCACTTCCTACTTCAACTAAAACAGATCCAGGTTATATCATCATTTATTTTGAGCATGAAAGAACTGAAGTTTATTGGGAGGTATTTAACACCCAGGCACTCTGGATGCCCCACGAGTCAGGTGGGTTTCATAGACAAAGTAGCTGCCTCAAAATTGCACAGCTAGAAGTTGGCAGAGCCATGATTCAAATATAGTTCTCTGATTAAAAAATCCGTACTACTTCCATTGGGTCATTACTCTCTGTGTTCATCAAAATATAGATTCCTGCTTTAGTGTGAAATAGTTTGTGCCTAAAAATTTGCATTTAATTGGGTTTTCTTTATAAAAAGCCTACAGTGGGCATATTTTTCTCATGCCTAGCCCTCTTTAACTGGGTAGAGACCGTGTATTCATCCATTCATCTATCTATTCTTACATATATTGTCTCCTTTCATCCATTTTTCTGTCTAGTATTTTTTAAGAGTAATATAGTTTAGAGTTTAAGAGCATGGTCCGTATAACCAAACTGGCTCAGTTCAAACCACAACTCTACTGCTAACTAGACATGAGACAATGGACAAGTCACTTAAAAATTTTATGCCGGCCGGGTGCAGTTGCACAGCCCATAATCCCAGCACTTTGGCAGACTGAGGTGAGAGGATTGCCTGAGTCTGGGGGTTTGAGACCAGCCTGGGCAACTTGGTGAGACCTCGTCTCTACAACAAATCATAAAAACTAGTCAGGCGTGGGGGTGTACATCTGTAGTTCCAGCTACTTGGAAGGCTGAGTGAGAAGGATTGGCTGAGCCCAACAGGTCAAGGCTGTGGTAGCTGGGAGCGTGCCACTGCATACCACCTTGGGCAACAAGAATGAGACTCCAAAAAATAAAAAAAAGTATGCCTTCTTTCCCTGTAAAATAACAATACCTATAATATAATGCTGTTGTGAACACTAAATAAATTAATCAGTGTGAAGTACTTAAAGCAGAGTCTGGCGTGTCATAGCACATCATCTCCGTTATTATCAATACCATACACCAAGTACTGTGCTAGATGCTGAAAATTCAAAGGAGAACAAAATGGTTTCTGCCTTCAGAAGCTTATTTAGTCCAGTGGAAGAGAGAAGACATGCTGTCACCATAGGATGAACTGCTGTGGCGGCAGCATTGGAGAGGCTAGAGTCAAGAAAGGCTCCCCAAGGAAGAGGCTGTCTAATCTGAAGTTGGCCAGGAAAAGGTGGGAAAGGCAGGGACAAAGGCTGCGTGTGGCAAACTTGATGCACAAAGTTCAGCAGGACTAAAGTGCCGCCAGCCAGAGGTTACAGGAGAAACGAACTGAAGAGGGGAGGTTAACTGGTTCTTGTTCTTTGGCAACTTTTATAAACTCCCCTAAACCCAGTGCAGCTGACCACACTCCTCCTCTGCCTGCTTTTAAACCTTTCTCCCTATTATGCCCCTTGATTAATAACAACACATCAGACCTGAAAGATAAGGTCAGGGTCATGGGTAAAACTATCCATTCTGTTTTCAGTTTCTGGGGTAGAATGACTGAGTGTTCCAGCCATGCCTGTGTCTGGAAACTTCAGCATGTTTAGTCTCAGACTGTGGAAGTGGGATCCAAAATGTCCCCAGCTTTGGGAAAAACTGACTCCCTCAGCCATCTGGGTGTGGCAGGCTTTTCTGGGCAGACCCTCTCAGCTCATGAGGCAACAACATGTGCTGGGCCACACCCCTGCCTCCCACTGAAATCACAATGTGCCTGTGGGCTGGCTGACCAGCATAGGTGGGCAGAGTTCTTTACAGTTCTTGTATTGTCCTTCTCATAAATAATTGTGTTCCAAGGACAGAATGTGAGTGATGCAACTCCACTGACAGTTTTACAACTCTTTATTCAGTTTTAACTCATGCTTTGTAAACTTGAAACGAAATCCTAAGTCCCGATTGACTGAATGGATCTCCTCTTGGCCAAAAGGGATCCCAGAAAAAACCTTAAAAACTGAATTCCCAGCCATGACAGGAAGGGAGATCAGACATACTCCCTCTGATTTGGGGTTTAGACACAACCGGCCAGCATTAATATTAAAGTAAAGATCCTGAGACTAACAAAACAGATTCAGCTGGGTGTGGTGGCTCACTTCTATAATCCTAGCACTTTGGGAGACCAAGGTGAGAGGAATGTCTGAACCCACTGGTTCAAGACCAGCCTGGGTAACTTGGCGAGGTCTCATCTCTACAATAAATAAATAGATAAAATTAACTGGGCATGGTGGAACCTGCCTGTAGTTTCAGCTACTTGAAAGGCTGAGGTAGAAGAATCATCTAAACCCAGCAGGTCGAGGCTGCAATGGCCATGAGCATGCCACTGCACTCCAGCCTGGGTTACAGAGTGAGATTCCAACTCAAACAAACAAACAAAAACCCCAGACTCTTTGTGACAATAAGATACCATGTTATAAACAGGACCTAAGGCCATGCCAAACAAGGTAAAGTTACGCACTCTCACAGGTCACTCTGACCTGGTTACTGGTTAACAGACTTCCTTATCTTAACTTAAAGCATTCTTTTCTGCTGGCTCCAAATTTTTAGACAAAGCTTTACTCCTCTAACCAATTACAAATTAAATAATTGCTAAATCCATCTACAACCTGTAAGCCCCTCATCAAGATTTCCACCTTTTTTGGGCCAAACCAAAGTATAATTTTCATGTTTTAGGTTATGATTTTGCCTGTAACTTCTAGGTCCCTAAAAATATATAAAAGAGAGTTATGACCTAACTGCCTTGGGATCACATTCTTGGGCTTCTTGGGTTTGTGTTTTTCCCTGGGTCACAATCACTCATGTTAGCTCAGAATAAACCCCTTTTAAATGTTTTACAAAGTTTGTTTTTTCTGTTAACAGCCTCATTGATCACAAAAGTTGTGTATTCTTAATTTTGGTCTTTAATCAGTGTGTTCTGTTAGGTTCTCTCTGTGTGAAATATATGTCTTTCAGCCTAAAGATTCTTATTCTATTTTGAGATTCCTTTTGAAAGTGAAGTAAGGGTGTGTGCTAAACTAGTTACCATTTTCCAGAAGTGGTTCAAACCCTGTCACTTATATTTATCTTCAAAAGGACTTTTGTAGGTTTGTCATAACACCCTTGGTGTTTCTTCAACTTGCTTTCTGTTTTTTGGCGTAACATCTTCTATTGGGTATTTTTGGTAACAGAGCTTATCTGAATCAGTCTTCTTTTCATTTCTGAGGCAAACCAGTGATTCATCTTTAGTATGGGAGCCACTTTCACAAACACGGCTGTTCCTGTTTTCTATCACTGGGGTTTGTGTTAGAGTGACAGATCAAGGAAAGTTGTCTCATGGGGCATTCACATTTCCAATTGGTCCTTCACTGTTGCGCTGTCTAAAGTACCAAGAAGAATGTGAGTGCAGGTTGTCCCTTTAGCACCATCCATGATTGGGGAGTGGGGAGTGGGGGTGGGGGAGAAAAGAGGAAAACAGGCTGCAAGTTGCCTTGAAAAATAATAAATATACTTTTACCACAATGATTTCACAAACCATGAGCTAACTGTGGAGGGTTGCAGGTATCTGGTCACAAGTTTTGATTACCACCTCTGAAATTTTAAGGTCACAAAGACTGTCTAAATAATGAAAGTTGCCATCTAACAAGATTTGGGCTTTTCTTAGAATGTCTTGTCTGTATTTGAGGCTTCCCTATTTTTTATGTGATTTGTTGCACTAGCATTTCATATTCTACCCTGCAAGGTGGTCTGCTCTGATATGCCTGGTCGGTTGGGTGAAGATTGTGTACAGGTAAGAAAGATGTCTGAATGCTTACCCTATTTTAATTTAAACCTGCCTAAGATAACCTAACTACTTCTAAGCTATGTAAACTATGCCACCTCACCTCCTTGTGTGCTATACTGAGAAGGGCATGGTGTCACCTGTATTATATTCCTTCCAAAGAAATTTAATCTGAATCTAATGGTGAGGAAACTATTAGGCATATTCAAATTGAGAGAAATTTTGCAAAACAGCTGGCTAGAGCTCTTAAAAAATGTCAATGTAATGAAAAAATAACAACACAAGTTCGGGGCATTGCTCTAGATTCGTTTTCTAGATGTGGGCCCTGGACCAGCAGCTTAGACATCACTTAGGAGCTTATTGGGAAAGCAGAATCTCAAGCCCCACCACCAACCTGCAGAGTTAGAACCATATTAATAAGACTCCCGGGGGTTTGTGTGCACATTCAATATGGAGAAGCTCTGATCTAATATACAATTCATATTCAAATTTTCTCAGTAGTTCTGGTAATATCTCTTTGGCTGTTCTGTGTCTCTCCACCTCTCCAATTCTGAATCTAGTCAAATATCCTATATTGTATTTAATAGTAGTTTCTCTGATCTCTTTAAGACTAGAACTGTGGCTCTAAAATTTAGCATTCATCAGATTCACTTGGAGGATTTGTTAAAACAGATAGCCAGCTGGGCATGGTGGCTCAGCCTGTAATCCCTGCACTTTGGGAGGCTGAGGCGAGAGGATTGCCTAAGCCCGGGGGTTCAAGACCAGCCTGGCAACTTGGTGAGAACTCATCTCAACAACAACAAAAAAATAAGCCAGGCAGCTGTGCCTGTAGTTCCAGCTATTTGGAAGGCTGAGGTGGAGGGATCGCCTAAGCCCAGCAGGTTGAGGCTATGGTGGCTGGGAGTGTGCCACTGTGTGGCAGAGAGGGGCTGATAACAGTTAAAAGTATTTCTTTTAAAGATCAGTCTGCAAGCTCCAAAAACCTGCTAGACAGGTTTTGCTTGAGAAAACCAAATAACCAAAGATGGCTTTCCTGGAAATGCAAGATAGTAACCAATTCACAACCTTAACCCAAATCCTCTCTTTGTGAAGTTATCAGTTTACAACCCCTGCTTGTTATGCATATCCTGGACACCCGTTCTTTCTTTGAAAATCTGGTTTTGCTAAGTACAACCTTGTAAATTCCAAAGAAAATGTATAGTCACACAACCTGGCCCCCTCTCTTACCTAAATTAAGGTAAAAGACCCCTCTCCTCCCTCTCCAGGGTGCTCAGCCTGGGATCATTAGCCTGCTGAGTCGCACTGGTGCTGATAAAACTGCTACTTCCTAAGATAGCCTCGGTGTCACAGCTTCTCTGTTTCCCACAACAACTGTACTCCAGCCTGAGTGACAGAGGGAGACTACAACTCAAAAAAACCTCAAATAGTCATCTCTTCCCCAAAGGTGATATTGGATGCTGCTGACTCTGGGGTGCAGTGCAAAGCTCGTGAGTTCTTTGACTTGTTACTGAAAGGAATTTCAGTGACCAGTATGGTTTTAAAACGGAATTTATGAGAGAGAGAGAGAAAGAGAGAGAGAGACAGACAGACAGAAAGAGAGAATGTGAGAGAGGGAAGGAGAGAGAGAGAGAAAAAACAAGCCAAGGCATGGGCATCTTGGACTACATTTTTGCTTTTTACAGGAAACTTGATATAGCTGTCCAATAATAATCATGCTAAAGAGAGTTGGCTACAGGTATCTGCTCCAGAGAGATTCCCATCTCTCCACCTAAAGGGTAGACTTTTCCCAGAACACACATTTTGCCTTTGACAGGAGACTTGACAGGTGTTTAGTGATCATTATGTTAAACCATGAACTGAAAGGTTGGGCTGCACTATTTCTATACCTTGATGGGCTTTTCTTTGATGAGCTAAGGGGGTGAAATGGACTTGGAAGTCCACATTCCAGCCTGCAGGGTGGTCAAGCATGTAGAAAAGATGTCTGAATGCTTTCTTATTTTAAAACTTAAGCTGCCTACAAGAAATTGTTTATCTATGTCTAACCTACATGAACACTCTGCCTCAGGACCATACTTTTAGTTCCAGGGTATCAAGTAATTGTTTATATTAACTAAATGTTAAACTTCTAAATGTGATAGTCATGGTTGTATAGGACAAAGCCCTTGTTTCTATGAGATTCTTGCTAAAGTGTTTAGAGATGAAGTGTCATGATATCTACAACTAACTTTTGACTGATCTGCAAAATAAATAAATAGCTAGATGGATGGATGAATCATGAATGAAGGGACTGGATAGATGAATAGATGGACAGATGGATGCATACAGCAAACATGGCAAACTGTTAACAATTAGTGAAAAGAGATGAATATAGATAAACCATGAACATAGTAAACAAAACAATAGTTGAGGAAACACATAAATAAGCAAGTGGTAAGGGAGGAAAAAAAATCTTTTTCCTATACCCTCTTAAGTTCATTGCCTGGGGCTCTGCAAATTAGACTGACAAAAAGCAGGTTAACAAGTAAAAAGGCACATACATTTTATTTTATGTTAATTTTTACATAACAAGGAGGTCTTTCTGGAAAAAAGTGAAGACCTGAAGAAAAAGAAGTTATATACCATTTTATTTTATTTTTATTATTATTTTTATTTTAAAGATGTGGAGTACAACTCAGGATTAGGTGTACAAATGGTCATTATGCAGGTACGCTTGTTGATGTGCCCCTCCACCCCCGGCAGTTTCCACTACTGCCAATCCCTTTCTTATAGTATTATGAAAATCATTCTAAGTCCACTTATGAGTGAGGACAAGTGGTACTCAGTTCTTTGTTTCTGTGATAGATCACTGATTATTATAGACTCTAAGTCTACCCAAGTTGCTGCGAAGTTTCTAATTTTGTTCTCCTTTCTGGTTGCATAATATTCCATCATGTATATGTACCACATTTTTTTTTTTATCCAGTTCTCTTTCAGTGGGCAGCACGAATGGTTCCATGTTTTTGCTATTGTGAATAATGCTTCAATAAACATGCATGTACAGGTACCTATTTTATAATCATTTGAGATCCTCCATGTATAGTACCAGAAGGTGATTGTGGTGTGGTTTGAAAGGTTGATTTTTAGATCTTTTAAGAATTGCCAAATGGTTTTCCACAGAGATTGTACTAGCTTACACTCCCACCAACAGTGTAGAAGTGTTCCTTTTTCCCCACAGCCTCTCCAGCATCTTTTGCTTTTTGAGTTATTGATGGTGGCCATCCTGACTAGAGTTAGGTGGTATCTCAATGTAGTTTTAATTTGCATTTCTTTAGTGGCTAGTGAGGCTGAGCATTTTTTTTTTTTTTGAGTTGGAGTATCACTCTGTCACCCAGACTGGAGTGCAGTGGCCGCTCCTGGCCACTGCAGCCTCGACCTGCTGGGCTCCAGCGATTTTTCCGTCTCAGCCTTCCAAGTAGCTGGAACTACAGGCGCGCACTACCACACCCGGCTAATTTTTTGATTCATTGTAGAGATGAGGTCTCCCTCGAACCCGTGGGCTCAGACAATCCACTCACCTTAGCCTCCCAAGGCACGGGATTACAGGCTGAGCCACTGAACCCGGCAAGACTGAGCATTTTTCATGTATCTGTTGGCTGCCTGTATGTCTTCTTTTGAGAGTGTCTATTGCCCACTTTTTAATAGGATTTTTTCTTATCTCCCCATTTGAGTTCCTCGTAGATCCTAGATATTAGGCCTTCATCAGATTTACAGTTGGCAAATATTTTTTCCCAGTCTGTGGGCTGTCTCCCCACTGTCCTGATGGTTTCTTTGGCTTTGCAGAAGCTCATCAGTTTGATGAGGTCCCACTTGTCTATCTTATTTCTTATGGAATAGGCACTTAGGGTTTTGATCGGATATTGGTTGCCAGTTCCAATTTCCATAAGGGTTTCTCCTGCATTTTCTAAGGTTCTTATTGTTTGAGGTTTTACATTTAGGTCTTTGATCCATTTAAAGTTGATCTTTGTGTATGGTGATAGGTAGGGGTCCTGTTTTAATCCTCTGCATGTGGTCAGCCAATTATCCCAGCACCATTTACTGAATAGGTTCTCCTCTCCCAAGTGGTTGTTGGTGGAGGTTTTGTCAAAGATGAGTTGGTTGGGAAACTGAGGTTTTGCTTCCAGGATCTCTATCCTGTTCCATTGGTCTATATGCCTGTTCTTGTACCAATATAGGCCGTTTTAATTATTGTAGCCTTATGACAAAGCTTAAAGTCTGGAAGTATGATGTCTCCTGGTTTGTTTCTTTTGCTGAGAATTTTTTTGGTGATTCATGGTTATTTACATTTGAATTGAATTCCTGTATTGCTGAGTCCAGGTCTAGGAAGAATACTGCTGGTAATTTAAAGGGTATTGCGTTAAATCTGTAGATTGCCTTGGATAGGATGGACATCTTAACAATGTTGATTCTTCCAATCTGTGATTTTTCCATTTGTTTGTGTCATCTTTGATTTCTTTGAGCAGTGTTTTGTAGTTTTTATTGTAAAGGTTTTTGACTTCTCTGGTTAGGATGATGCCGAGGTATTTCTTTCTTTTTTCTTTGTGGGTATTGTGAAAGGAATTGTGCTTTATATTTGGGTTTCTGTTTGTTTATTGTTGGTGTATAGGAATTCAACTGTTCTTTGCACATTTATTTTATACCCCAAGACTTTGCCAAAGTCCTTTAACAGTGCAAGGAGGTTTTTGACAGATTCTTTTGGGTTTTTAGGTATAGGATCATGTTGTCTGCAAAGAGGGATAACTTAATTTCCTCTTTTCCTATTTGGATACCCCTGATTTTCTTCTCTGTCTGATTGTTCTAGCTAGGACTCCCAACACTACATGGAACAGGAGGGTGAGACTGGGCAACTTTGTCTTGTTTCAGTTTTCAGGGGAAATGTTTCCAATTTCTGTCTGTTTAGCAATATGTTGGCTGTGAATTTCTCATAGATGGCTCTTATTATTTTGAGGTGACTTCCATCTATGTCTAGGTGTTCAAGAGTTTTTATCAAGAAAGGATGCTGGATTTTATCAAAAGTTTTTCTGCATCTAATGATATAATCACGTGGTTCTTGTTTTTATATCTGTTGATGTATTTAATTACATAGTTAAATCAGTCCTGCATCTTGGGGATGAAACCGACTTGATCATGGTGGATAATTTTTGAGATTTATTGTTGAATGCAGTTTGCTAGAATCTTGTTGAGAATTTTAGCATCTATGCTCATCAGCAATATTGGCCTGTATTTCTCTTTCTTTGTTGATTTTTTACCCAGTTTAGGTATTAATGTGATGTTAACTTTGTAAGATGATTTGGGGAGAGTTCCATCTTTCTCAATTGCCTGAAATACTTTCAATAGGGATGGTATTAGCTCCTCCTTGTATGTGTTGTTGGAAAACCTGCTGGAAAACCATTTGGCCCAGGGCTCTTTTTTTTTGTAGTAATTTTCTTATGATGGAGTCAATTTCTTGGTTGTTATTTCATCTATTGAGCATCTCAATTTCTTCTTGTTTCAACCTGGGGAGGTGGTGTGATGACAGACACTCCTCCATTTCATTTAGGTTTTCAAGTTTGTTTTCATATATTGTACATATTAATCTCTGAGAATCTTTTGTATTTCTTCGGGATCAGTTGTGACTTAATCTTTTGCATTTCTGATTGAGTTTATTTGGGCTTTTACTCTCATTTTTTAAAAATCAGTCTAGCTAAGTTTCCATCAATCTTGTTTATCCCTTCAAAGAAACAGCTTTTTGTTTTGTTGATTTTTTTTGTGTTATATTTTTGTCTTCTATGTCCTGTATTTGGGCTTTTATTTTGATGATCTGGAGTCTTCTGCTGAAGTTAGAGTTTTGGTGGTCCTGATTTTCTAGCTTCCTTAGGTGATTTGTTAGGCTGTTAACTGTGATTTTTCCATTTTCTTCACAGAAATATGAATTCCCCTCTTAGTATGGCTTTCATGGCATCCCAGAGATTTTGGTAAGATGTTTCTTCACTTTCATTTGTTTCCAGGAAACTTTAAATTTCTGTTTTGATTTACATGTTGACCCAGAAGTTTTTCAGCATCATATTGTTTAGTGTCCATGTCTTTGTGAGTTTGGGGGAAACTCTATTGGTGTTGAAATTTGTTTTTGCTCGATTTATGGCTAAGGATGTGATTGATCTTAGAGTACTTTCCATGTGGTGCGGAGTAGAATGTGTATTCTGTGGTTGTTGGGTGGAGTGTTCTGTTGGTATCTATTAAGTCCATTTTGTCAAGTGTCAAGTTGAGGTTCTGGATCTCTTTGTTGATTTTTTTGTCTCCATTATCTGTCTAGGGTTGCTAGTGGAGTACTTATGTCCTCAGCTATAATAGTGTTAGAGTCAATATCTTTTTTTAGTTTAACCTAGAAGCTGTTTTATGAAAGTTGGTGCACCTGTGTTGGGTGCATATATGTTAAGGATGGATAGTTCTTGTTGATGGATTGAACCTTTTATCATATGTAGCAATCTTCTGTATCTTTTAAAATTTTTGTTAGCCTAAGGGATATTTTGTCTGATATTAAGATTGCAACTCCTGATTTCTTTTTTGCTCTGTTTTCCTGAAAATTTCTTTTGCATCCTCTTACTTGTAGTCTGTGAATGTCCTTTCTGGTGTGATGAGTCTCCTGGAGATAGCATATTGTTGTATTGTGATTTTTTTAATCCAATTTGCCATTCTATGTCTTTTCAGTGGTGCATTTAGACCAATTCATATTCAGGCTAATTATTGAGATGTAAGAGTTTATCCCTGTCATGAGGTTCTTATAGAGTTTGTTGTTGTTGCTACTTTTTGTTTGTTTATTTGTTTGTTGTCTTTCTTTTGATTTTTTGGTTGATTTATGTGATTTCAATCTTACTCCTGCATTCTTAAGAATGGCGTGATTTTTCTTTTTTCTGTGTTTAATACTTTCTTAAGTGTTTCTTGTAGAGCTGGTCTGGAGGCAGCAGCATAAACTGTTAGGAATTGAATGTCTGGGAAGGATTTTAATTCTTCATCACTGATGAAACTTGGCTTAGCTGGGTAGGTAATTCTTGGTTGGAATAGTTTATCTTTGAAAACTTTGAAGATTGGACTCCAGTCTCTCCTAGCCTGAAGTATTTCTGTAGATAAGTCTGCTGCTATTATAATTAATCTTCCCTAGTAGGTAGTCTGACCTTTCTCTCTTGAGTCCTTAGGATTTTTTTTTAATACCTACTATGTATAAACAAATTACTATGTAACTAGAAGTTGGTCTTCTCATTTCTTGTCTTGCAGGGGTTCTCTAAATCTCTTTTGTTTGAATGGTTGTGTCTCTGATGAGATGAGGTAAGTTTTCTTGAATAATTTCATGGAATGTTTGTTCCAAAGTGGTCTCTGTCTACCTGCCTCAGGGATTTTAATTAATCTTAGGTTTGGCTTCTTGATATAATAACTCATCTCTTGGAGACTTGTCTATTAAAGCTTCTTTTCTGTGTTTTTTTTTAACAGTTTGGTTGGTCCTCAAGCTCTGAGGCTCTTTCTTCTGCTTTCTATGCTTATCAGTTTGTTATTTATTTCACTCGTGTTTTTTTTTTTTATTTTTTAAGGATGTGGGGTACAATTCAGGGTTAGGTATACAAATGTTCATTTTGTAGGTTCCCTTGTTGATGAGGTGTGGCCCCCCTTCTCCAGGCAGATTTCCCACTGCTGCCAATTCCACTTACCCATCCTCCTTCCAGCAGTTTCCCACTACTGCAAATTGTTTTCTTATAGTATTGCAATAATTGTTCAAGGTCCGCTTATGAATGAGAACATGTGATAGTCATTTCTTTGTTTCTGTGACAGATCATTCAGTATTATAAACTCTAAGTCCATCCAGGTAGCTGTGAAGTTCATGATTTTGTTCTTCTTTATGGCTGCGTAATATTCCATTGTGTATATGTACCACATTTTTTTATCCAGTCCTCTTTTGATGGGCAGCATGGTTGGTTCTATGTTCTTGCTACTGTGAACAATGCTGTGATAAACATACATGTGAAGTATCATTTTTATAGAGTGACTTGAATTCTTCCAGGTATATTCCCAGTAGGAGGATGGAAGGGTCGTATGGAAGATTGATTTTTAGATCTTTTAGGAATTGCCACACTGTTTTCCACAGAGGCTATACTAGTTTACACTCCCACCAACAGTGTAGAAGTGTTCCCTTTTCACCATGTCCTCTCCAGCATCTGTTGTTTTTTAAGTTATTGATGATAGCCATCCTGACTGGAGTTAGGTGGTATCTCGGTGTAGTTTTAATTTGTATTTCTTTGATGACTAGTGAGCATTTTTTCATATATCTGTTGACTGCTTATATGCCTTCTTTTGAGAACTGTCTATTCATATCTTTTCATATCCACTTTGTAGTGGAGTTTTTTGTTTTTTTCTTTTCAGCATGTTTGAGTTCCTTGTAGATCTTAGATATTAGGCCCTTGTCAGACATACAGTTGGCAAATATTTTTTCCCAGTGTGTGGGCTGTCTCCCCACTCTCTTGATGGTTTCTTTGGCTTTTGCAGAAGCTTGTCAGTTTGATGAGGTCCCACTTGTCTATCTTATCTCTTATGGTATGGGCATTTGGAATTTTTATGAATTGGTTGCCAGTTCCAATTTCCATAAGGGTTTTTCCTGCATTTTCTAAGGTTCTTATTGTTTGAGGTTTTACATTTAGGTCTTTGGTCCATTTAGAGTTGATTTTTGTGTATGGTGATAGGTAGGGGTCTTGTTTTAATCTTCTGCATATGGTCAGCCAGTTATCCCAGCACCATTTACTGAATAGGTTCTTCTCTCCTCAGTCATTGGTGGTGGAGGCTTTGTCGAAGATGAGTTGTTTGAGAAATTGAGGTTGTGCTTCTAGAATTTCTATCCTGTTCCATTGGTCTATATGCCTGTTCTTGTACCAATACCAGGCTGTTTTGATTATTGTAGCTTTATAATACAGTTTAAAGTCCTGGAGTGTGATCTATCCTGCTTTTGTTGTTGTTGGGGATTGTCATCATTTATGTTTCCATATGAATTCCTGTATTGTCATTTCCGGGTCTGAGAAGAATGCTGCTGGCAATTTAATGGGTATTGCATTAAATCTGTAGATTGCCTTGGGTAGGATGGACATCTTAATAATGTTGACTCTTCCAATTCATAAGCATGGGATATTTTTCCATTTGTTAGTGTTGTCTTTGATTTCTTTAAGCAGTGTTTTGTAGTTTTCATTGTAAAGGTCTTTCACGTCTCTGGTTAGGAAGATGACAAGGTATTTCAATTTTTCTGGCTATTGTGAATGGGATTGTGCTTTTTATTTGGGTTTCTGTTTGTTGTTGGTGTATAGAAATGCGACTGTCTTTTGCACATTGATTTTATACCCTGAGACTTTGCCAAAGTCCTTTATCAGTACAAGGAGGTTTTTGACAGATTCTCTCAGGTTTTCAAGGTATAGAATCATGTTATCTACAAAGAGGGATAAATTTGACTTCCTCTTTTCCTATTTGGATACCACTGATCTCCTTCTCTTGTCTGATTGCTTTAACTAAGACTTCCAAAACTATGTTGAAAAGAAGGGGTGAGAGTGTACATCCTTGCCTTGTTCCAGTTTTTAAGGGAAATGGTTCCAATTTCTGTCTGTTTAGCAGTATGCTGGCTATGAGTTTCTCATAGATGGCTCTTACTATTTTGAGTTATGTTCCATTTATGCCTAGATGTTTGAGGATTTTTATCAAGAATGGGTGCTGGATTTTATTAAAAGCTTTTTACACTTCTAATGATATAATCATGTGGTTTTTGTTTGTACATCTGTTGATTATTTAATTACATTTATGGTCCTGCAAATGTTGAACCAGCCCTGCATTCTGGGGATGAAGCTTACTTGGTTGTTGTGGTTGATTCTTGAGATGTGTTGTTGAGTCCCATTTGCTAGAATCTTGTTGAGAATTTTAGCATCAATGTTCATCAAGGATATTGGCCTGTAGTTCTCTTTCTTTGTTGGATCTTTACCTGGTTTGGGTATCAATGTGATGTTAGCTTCAAAAAATGATTTGGGGAGAGTTCTATCTTTCTCGGTTGCCTGGAATACTTTCAGTAGGATTGATATCAATTCCTCTTTGTATGTTTTGTAGAATTCTGCTGGAAAGCCATCTGGTCCACAGTTTTTTTTTTTGTAGGCAATTTTCTTATGACATAGTCAATTTCCTGGTTTGTTATTAGTCTGTTTAGGGTCTCGACTTCTTCTGGTTTCAGCTTGGGGAGGTTGTGTGATATCAAAATGTCCTCCATTTCCTTTAGGTTTTCAAGTTTGTTTCCATATGTGTACATAGTAGTCTCTGATAATCTTTTCTATTTCCTCAGGGTCAGTTGTGACTTGATATTTTGCAGTTCTGATTGTGTTTATTTGTTTTTTTTTCTCTCTTTTTCTCAGTCAGTCTAGCTAGGGGACCATCAATCTTATTTATCCTTTCAAAGAACCAGCTTTTTGTTTAATTTATTTTTTGTATTATCTTTTTGTCTTCTATGTCCCTAATTTGGGCTTTTATTTTGGTGATCTGGGTTCTTCTGCTGGAATTAGGGTTTTAGTGGTCTTGCTTTTCCAGCTTCCTTAGGTGATTTGTTAGACTGTTAACTTGTGGTCTTTCTATTTTCTTCATATGTGTTTGTAGAGATATGAATTCCTCTTTAGTATTGCTTTCATGGCATCCCAAAGGTTTTGGTAAGATGTGTCTTTATTTTCTTTGTTTCCAGGTATCTTTTAATCTCTGTTTGATTTCCATGTTGACCCAGGAGTTGCTTAGTATCATGCTGTTTAGTTTCCAAGTCTTTGTGGGTTTCTGGGGAGTTTTGTTGGTGTCGATTTTTATTTTTATTTCTCTGTGGTCTGAGAAGGTGCATGGCAGGATTTCAACCTTGTGAAATTTGTTTATGCCTGATTTATGACCAAGGATGTGGTCAATCTTAGAGTACATTCCATGTGGTGATGAGTAGAATGTATATTCTGTGGTTGTTGCGTGAAGTATTCTATAGGTGTCAATTAAGTCTGTATGGTCAAGTGTCATGTTGAGGTTTTGGATCTCTGTTGATTTTTTGTCTTGATGATCTGTCTAGGGTTGTGAATTGGGTATTTAAGTCCCCAGCTATGATCGTGTTAGAGTTAATATCTTTTTAAAGTTTACCTAGAAGCTGCTTTATGAAAGTTGGTGCTCCCATGTTGGGTGCATATATATTTAGGATGGATATTCCTTGTTGATGGATTGAACCTTTTATCATTATATAGTGACCTTCTATATCTTTTTAAATTTTTGATAGCTTAAAGGGTATTTTGTCTGATATTAAGATTGCAACTCCTGCTTTCTTTTGTGTTCCATTCACCCGCAATTTTGTTTCCCATTCTCTTATTTTGAGTCTGTGGGTATCCTTACTGGTGAGCTGAGTTTCTTGGAGACAATATATTGCTGCCTCATGATATTTTATCCATTTTGTCATTTTATGTCTTTTCAGTGGTGCATTTAGTCCATTCACATTCAGGCTAATTATTGAAATGTGAGTGTTCATCACCATCATGAGATTCTTGTAGACTTTGTTGTTGTTGTTGCAGTTCGTTTGTTTTCTTTCTTTTGATTTTTGGGTTGATTCTTGTGTGTTTTCAATCCTTTTCCTGCATTCTTGTAAAGGGTGTTGTCATTCTTTTCTTCCTTACTTCTGTGTTTAATATTTTCTTAAGCGCTTCTTGTAGAACTGATCTGGAGGCAGCATAAGGTCTTAGGGATTGAATGTCTGGGAAATATTTTATTTCTCCATCACAGATGAAGCTTAGCTTAGCTGGGTCAGTAATTTTTTGTTGAAATTGTTTATCTTTGAGAAGTTTGAAGATTGGGCTCCAAGCTGTCCTTGCCTGAAGTGTTTCTGTAGGCAAATCTGCTGCTATTCTAATTGGTCTTTCCCTGTAGGTAGTCTTGTTGCCTTTAGGTTTTTTTCCTTTATACCTACTTTGTGTAGATGAATTACTATGTGTCTAGGAGTTGATCTATTCATTTGTCATCTTGCAGGGGTTCTCTGAATCTCTTGTGTTTGAATGGCAGCATCACTGATGAGATGAGGGAAGTTTTCTTGGATAATTTCATGGAATGTTTGTTCCAGGGTGGTCTCTGTCTCTCTTTCTGCCTCAGGAAGTCCAATTAATCTCAGGTTTGGCCTCGTGAAATAATCACTCATCTCTTGAAGGTTTTGCTCTGTCTTTTAAAGCTTTTTTGAATGTTTTTGATAGTTTGGGTTAGTTCCATATTTTGGTCCTCAAGCTCTGAGATTCTTTCTTCTGCTTGGCTAATTCTGCTTTCCATGCTTATCAGTTTGTTATTTATTTCATTCACTGTATTCTTTATTGCTGTTATCTAGGTTATCAACTCCTTCATTCTTTCCTCTTGTCTCTCCTTGATTCTATTTATTGTCTCTATTAATGTCTTGATAGCTGGGTTTGTGGTTTGAGACCAGTCATTCTAGGGGCCCTTCACTGTTCGTGTTCTGAAGTCTGTATTGTCAGTGGCTGTATTGTATGTGTGAGACCCATATTCTTCTTTTGGTTTTCTTCATTTGTGTAGATTTTCCTCTCTCCTTTTGTTTCTTCTCTTCTTTAAGTCTGTTGTTCAGGGATGAGGGTAGCTTTTATTTTTGTTTGCTCCATCTCCTATTCTTCCTTTTGTGGATTGACTTTGTTCAATTCTAAAGCTGAACTGTGGTGGGAGGCTATACTTTTTGTAGTTTTGAGATTTAATTGAGGGGGGAGCTTTGGTTCAGAAGCTGTTTGAAGATCCCAGGATCCACTGAAAGGTGTGTGAGACCCCGAGAACCCACTTCCCACTCCCTCACAATCTGTTCATGCAGTGAGGGTGTATGTTTACCATCTGAAAGCAAAATGATATAAGAAAAAGAAAAATAATGGAAAAAAGAAGGAGAGAGATGAAAGGAAGGTAAAGAGAAAGAAGAAGAAGAGGGAAAACAGACAGGCACATCTACTAATAAATAAAGAAACAAATGAAAGAGAAAAGCAACAAAAAAAATCCCACACAGACAAACAAATAAACAACCCTGTTGATGTACTCACCCATGTGCAAACAGAAAAACAATAAAAAATAAAAAAATAATAGAAACAAAGCAAGTATGAAAATGTAAGCAAAAACAGAAGAAAGAGAGGAAAAAATCTCATTCTCTAGCCATTTCTGGAACTTCAGGTTCCTTTCCCAAACACCACTTCTGCTTTTGGCTGCCACTGCATTTAGCTGCTGCCACACTGGGGAGAAGCTCTGATCTCCAGTCTGTCATTCCCTGCCTCAGTGCACAGTTGTTAGGGTTGCTCTCAGCATGGGTCAGACACCTTGCAGACTGCCATGGGAGGAGGATGAATCAGATCCAGACTCACCTGACTTGTCTACTGCTGCTGTTGTGGTCAACTCACTCACTCAGATCAGACATGTCTGTGCCTATTCCAGCATGGGGAAGGGGCATGTGTCTCTCCAAGTCCACTGGATGGTCCCAGAGGGGTGTGTAGATAGCCTCTAGGTCTCAGGTTGGAGGAAGGACAGAGCTGGGCAGGGCAACACAGCTCTCTGCCCGGTTCTGGGACAGTGAAGATGGCAGCTATCAGTGTCTCCTCACTGGCAGTGGGGCTTCATCCCAGATTTCCTCGCTGCATCTTCTCCACAGTTCCTACTGCTAGTGCCTGGCCTGTTGCTGCAGGTGATGGCGTGCACCAGGTGCCAGGTGCTTAGGCCCCCAAGAATGGCAGACACTTCTGCACACTGGGAGCTCCAATCTCAGGGCAGTGGTGGGTTGCAGTCACTTCTGGAGGAGATCCCCAGGTATATGAACCCAAGTCTCCCCTCAGACAGTCTTTCACTCACCCACCGGCATATACTCACTCATGTAGACAGTCTTTATGGACACTTGCTTTTGCAGAGACTGTCACACTCTGACCTCTTCTGCTGCTGTCTTGCCCCAAAACCTTATATATCATTTTAAATAAGTAATGATAGATTACAGAGAAATGAAAAGAGAAGCAAAAGAGTTGTGTGCTTTCAGGGGTTGCAAACTCTGGGAAGGTAAGTATATGGGGGAACTAATGGAAGATAAAGCGATCTTAGCAAGCTTTGTTTGTGTTGGTCCACCTCAGTGCTGATGTTCTATTTTCTTCAAGGCCATAACTCTTCTTCAGGAGAGGACATTTATGGAAGTCCTTATTTCTTAGGAGTTTCTGCTTTAGTCAGGTAAGGAAAGCTCTTGGATGGCTTTTTTCTGTATCTGTTGAATCTCAAATAGCTATAACAGAATATCTAATCCTGGGTAATTTATAAATAAAAGATCCTGGGTGTGGTGGCTCATGCCTGTAACCCTAGCACTTTGGGAGACTGAGGCGGGGGGATCACTTGAGCCCAGAAGTTCAAGACAAGCCTAGGCAACGTAGCAAGACCTCATCTCTACAAAAAATCAGCTGGGCATAGTGATGCACAGCTGTAGTCCCAGCTACTCGTGTGGTTTTCTTTGTGTTTATACTGCTTGAGATTCTCTAACGCAGGGGTCCACAAACCCTAGGCCACAGACCAGTACCAGTCCGTAGCCTGTCAAGAACTGGGCTGCATAGCAAGAGGTAAATGGTGGGCGAGTGAGCAAAGTGTCATCTGTTTTTACAGCTGTTCCCCATTGCTTGCATTACTGCTTGAGCTCTGTTTTCTGTCAGATCAGTGGTGGCATTAGATTCTCATAGGAGTGCAAGCCCTTTTATGAACTGCGCATGTGAAGGATCTAGGTTGTGCAATCCTTATGAGAATCTAATGCCTGGTGATTTGAGGTGGAGCTGAAGTGGTGATGCTAATACTGGGGAGTGGCTGCAAATATAGATTAACATTAGCAGTGAGGTTTGACTGTGCATCCCTCCCCCCCACCTCAGTCTGTGAAAAAATTGTTTTCCACAAAACCCTGATGCCAAAACGGTTGAGGATCACTACTCTAAGTTGCTTAGGTCTGCACATTTTTTTTTTTTTTTACCCAATTTGGGAATATTTTGGCCACTATCTCTATAGATACTTTTTCTGTTTCATTATCTCTCTTCTCTCCCACTAGGACTACAGTTTCATATCCTTGATGAATTAATAGTGTTCTATATGTTCTCAAGGTTTTATTTATTCTTCAGTTTTGTTTCTGTGTGTTCTTCAATTGGGAAAAATTGAAATATCTATCAACAAATTATTTGACCTTTATTCTGTTATCTTCAGCCCATTAAGCTCATTCAGTGAATTTTTTTACTTCTAATAATATACTCTAATTTTATAATTTCCACTGCTTTTGTTTTTTCTCCTTTTTTTATATTTCTAACTCATCACTGGCTTTATAGTCATTCACTGCTTTTATAATTTCTATATCTGCTAAGATTCTCAGCTATTTGCTTATTGTAACAATTTTTCTTTTAAGTCCTTGAGCACATTTTTGATGGTTGCATTAAAATTGTTGTCTGCCAATACCAATATTTAGATTTCCTGAGGTCTGTTTCTCTTAAGCACTTTTCTTCTCATAGTTTCCTATATCTACTTGTTTACTATTTTTATCCTGAAATTACGTATAATACATCGCAGACTCTGCATTCTGTTGTCCTTCTCTAGAAAATGTTGCTATTTGTCATAGCAGGGGTGTAAATTATTGGCTTATCACTTGACTTTGTGGTGGCTTGATTTTACATTTTGTTAGAATAAATATGTTTTTGTTTTGCCCTTAGTCTTAGGGTAAATTCCTAGGTCTTTACTGCTAAAGCCTAGCCTCTTTGGGATTTCAATAGAAAGCCTAAAGTGTTTATCAAGTCTCTTTAACTTGATGAGAATATATGCCAACTCTATCTACACTGGAATGAACACCAGATGAAATCTCTGCCAGCCTTCCAGATATTGCAGTCCACTGGATTCTTGAAGTTTTCCTTGTGCATTCACAGTTCTGGGACTGTGCAAGTATATAAGGCAGTTTATGTGCAAATTTAGAGTGCAAATTTAGAAGCTTCCTACTCAAATTTTTATCCTCAATTCCCAGCTACTCCTCTACCCCAAACTATGTCCTCTGATCCCTCAAATTAACAGACTAAAACTTCTGTTTTAATAATGCTTTTCCTACATCTCATAGATTAGAGAGAGCCCCCCAGGCAAAAACCATCTAAATGTAGATCTCTCTCATGATGATTTCCTCCTTTCAAGAGCCAAATCTTCACTTTGTGTCTACTTTTTGTTCTCAATGAACTACAAATAATGGCTTTTCATATTGTATTCAAGGTTTATCATTGTTATCCATGGAGTGGTTGGTATAATAAAACTACTCTGACATTACTGAACTCAAACTCCTGGGTTCAAATCTCCAACCTCCAGCCCCGCCTCCTGAGTAGCTAGGGCTATAGTTGCACACCACCATGCCTGGCTACTCATAGTATCTTGGACATTCACTTGTCACAGAGTGTGCCACATTGTACTGTAATTATGAGTTTTAATTGTTTGTTTCTCCCACTAGACTTTAAATTCTTTAGGGCATAATTTACTTTATTCAGGTATCCTTAATATCTATCATTGTATCTGGCACATTGTGATCAACAAATGTTAGTGGATTTAAGAAAACACTAATAAGTTTGATGAATGGAGGATGGGAGAATCTGTCTCTTGAGTAGTTCTCAAATGGAACATGAGTTTTCTCAGGCCAATCACTTAAAGAGTTTTAAGAATTACAGGGGCAAAACATCTTCCTCTCTTCCCTTGGTTTGATGTTCTTGCCATACATTTATTAGTGATATCAATAATTAAACCTAGTGCTTTGGCAATTAGTCCCAGATTATGAATTATTATGGTGATTAGGAAATAATGACACATTATTGTTTTTTAAAAAAATATTGGAATAACCCTCTGACTTAAAACAGCAGATGTGGTAGTCATGATCCTCCTCACTCTTGCAGAAGAGAATAAAGAGCAAGAATATTCAGTTCAGCCCCAATAGATTTCCATGTTCTGTGGAGCAGTGATGAATTCCAGATCAGAGAAAATGGAGGGCATGGCCCCAGATTTTATATTTTAGAATGTAACCAAACTCAAGTTCAGCTTCTCATTGCTCAAATGCTAGACTCAGGAGACAAGGGTTATTGAAAGGAAAACAAGTTTATTCAAGAGCTAACCACGTGAGGAGATGGCAGACTAATGCTTCAAAGATCATCTCAAGTTCCTCAGATTGATCAGAGGATTTTTAAAGGGAAAAGGACTTGGGAAAAACTATGTGAAGGGTTGGGATCAAGAAGTGACTGACAACCGCGGACATCTGGACATCAGTGAGGGTCTGGGGATACTGGGGAGTTTCTTTGTCACAGTGTTTCTTTAAATCTTTAACAAAACATAATGTACAACAACAGCATACTTGTTGTTCCTACATTATCTTTTCAGGGTGTCAAAATTATTGTAGCCTACATGCAAGCATGGGTAAAAGCCCCTAAACAAAAATGGAGTTAGTTATGCTAGTTCTTTTGCTGCCCTGCTGTTACATTAATATGGTACCAATCAGTGCTTGACAAAGTAATGTTTCTTGATTGTCAAAGGAAATGTGAACAGTGCAAATAATTATGGAATCTCATAACCTTTCACTCAATGTAACTTTTCTATGTGATTATGGACTTTTCTGCTATGTTTGTGGTGATGTATCTTTCCTACGAGGCATGTGTTCAGGGAGTGGACTCTACATCTGACTCTGTAACCTGCAAGTGACTGCCAAGAGCTAATGCTTTAAGTTAACTGGTAGTCTTCATAAACTGGCCAGGCTTGTTTTACAAAGCAGAGAAAATGGGATTCTATATTCTAGTTTTCTATAGACGGTTAGCCAGGAAGAGTATTGCTAGAGGGAATTTTCATTTAAATCAATTTCATTTAATTAGAGTCTTGGTAAAGATCAAGATACTACCATTATCTTATAAAAGTTGTATTTGAAATAAATTTAAAGTGCTGGAATTAAGAAGTCTTAATTCAGGACTCTTCAGTTCTAAGTGACAGAAATACAATTCAAACTAGTTTAAATATGAAAAAGTATTTACTGGCTCACTTAACTAGGCTTAGTGATAACCCATTAGATACAATCTACTCCCTTGCTCTCACTCTGCTTTTCTTTGCTCAGAAAGCATTCTCCAAAGCATGGCAAAGATGCGACTGGTGCTCAGCCCAAATCTTATCAGCTTAGCAATGCTAGGAAGAGCCTATCTCTCTCTAAATAATTATAGCAATGTCACAGGAAGACATCTTGTTGCTTTAGTTTGTGTTATATGCTCCCCACCTTGAGGTGGGGATGGAGTGAGATCAATTGACCACATGTACTGAGAGTTGGGCAAAAAGAGACACCCTCCCACAAAAAAAGAGGGATTCTAATACCAGAGGAAGGAGGACAAACAAAACAAAAACAAACAAAACAAAAACAAACAAAAACAAAGGGTTGTATGGTTTGTGTTTCTCCTCAATAGTGTAAAAAAAGTTGTAACATTAAAAGTAGAAGCAACAGAGGCTAGACTATCTGAACCATTACTAGGCAGATTAGATGAAGTGAGCAGAGAAACAAGAGATGAGAGATGCTAAATGATACAGAATTAGTTAAAATGCTGAGACTATATTGAGGAAACCTATATTATGCATAAAATAAAGGTAGACTTTTGAGAGGAGGAGGCATACTCAGAGACAGCTATAAAAGTGGATTTAATTGGTGTGTTAAAATGCTGCAACCTCGAATCTTTCTTCTGTGGCAAACACTAGGAATTTTCACTCTTTTTAAAAAATTTGAGTCAGGATCTCACTCTGTATCATCTGTGGCATGATGGCCACTAACCAGTCTTGACCTCCTGAGCTCAGGCAATCCTCCTGCTTCAGTCTCCCAAGTAACTGGGACCACAGGTGCACACCACCATGCCTGAATAAGTTTTTGATTTTTTTAAAAAAATAGAAACAAGGTCACGCTATGTTGTCTATGCTGGTCTCAAGCTAACTCCAGGGCTCAAGCAATCTTCCTGCATCGGCCTTGGACTCCTAAAGTGCTGGGATTACAGATGTGAGTCACTACACTCAGTCAATCACTAGAAATTTTTTCAATGACTTTTAAAAAAATTTATTAAAGATGTGGGGTACAATTCAGAGTTAGATATACAAATGTTCATCATGTGGGTACCCTTGTTAATAAGGTGTGCCCTTCCCTGGCAGTTTCCCACTATTGCCAATCCCTTTCTTATATAGTATTATGATAATTGTTCTAGGTCTGCTTATGAGTGAGAACATATGGTACTCCGTTTTTTGTATCTGTGATAGATCACTGAGTATGATAGACTCTAAATCCATCCAAGTTACTGTGAAGTCCATATGTTTATCCTTCTTTATGGGGGCATAATAATCCATTGTTTATATGTACCACATTTAAAAAAACTCTAGTCCAGTTTTGATGGGCAGCACAGTTGGTTCCATGTTTTTGCTATTGTGAGTAGTGCTGCAATAAACATGCATGTGCAGGTATCTTTTTTTGTAGAATGATTTGAGTTCTTCCAGGTATATACCCAATAGGGGGATTGCTGGGTTATGTAAAAGGCCAATTTCTAGTTCCTTCAGAAATTGCCACCACACTGTTTTCCGAAGAGGTTGCCCTAATTTGCATTTCCACCAGCAGTGTAGAAGTGTTCCTTTTTCTCCTCATCCTTGCCAGCATCTGTTATTAGTTTTATTAATGCTGACCATTCTTACTGGGGTTAGGTGGTATCTCAATGTGGTTTTTATTTGCATTTCTCTGATAATTAATGAGACTGAGCACTTTTTCATGTGTCTGTTGGCTACCCATATATCTTCTTTTGAGAAGTGTTTATTCATGTCTTTTTCTCACATTTTAATGGGGCTGTTTTATTCTTTCCAGCATATTTGAGTTCCTTGTACATCCTGGATGTTAGGCTTTTGTCAGATATACAGTTGGCAAATATTTTTTTCCCATTTTTTGAGCTGTATCCCTGCTCTCTTGATGGTTTCTTTTGCTTTGCAAAAGCTTGTCAGTTTGATGAGGTCCCCCTTGTTTGTTTTATCTTTAATGGCATGGGCACCTAGTGTTTTGATCAGGAATTGGTTGCCAGTTCCAATTTTCATAAGGGTGTCTCCTGTTCTAAGGTTCTAGGTCTTTGATTCATTTAGAGTTGATTTTTGCATATGGTGATAGGTAGGGGTCCTGTTTCGATCTTCTGCATGTGATCAGCCAGTTTTCCCAGCACCATTTACTGAATAGGTTCTCCTCTCTCCAGTGGTTGTTGTTGGGGGCTTTGTCAATGATGAGTTGGTTGAGAAATTAAGGGTTTGCTTCCAGAATCTTTATCATGTTCCATTGATCTGTATACCTGTTCTTGTACCAATACCAGATTGTTTTGATTATTGTAGCCTTACTGTAAAGTTTGAACTCTGGAAGTGTGATACCTTCCACTTTGCTGAGGATGTTTTGGCTATTTGTGGTCATTTATGTTTCCATATGAATTTCTGTATTGTCATTTCCAGGTTTGAGAAGAATGCTGTTGGTAATTTAATGGGTATTGCATTGAATCTGTGGATTGCCTTTGGTAGGATGGATATCTTAACAATGTTGATTCTTCCTATCCATGAGCATAGAATATTTTTCCATTTGTTTGTGCCTTCTTGGATTTCTTTCAGCAGTGTTTTGCAGTTTTCATTGTAAAGGTCTTTCACTTCTCTGGTTAGGAAGATGCCAAGGTATTTCATTTTTTTTTTTTTTTTTTTGTGGCTACTGTGAATGGGATGGTGCCTTTTATTTGGTTCTCTGCCTGCTTGTTGTTGGTATATAAGAATGTGACTGTTTTTTGGACATTTATTTTGTACCCTAAGACTTTGCCAAAGTTCTTTATCAGTGTAAGGAGGTTTTTGACAGTTTCTCTTGGGTTTTCAATGACTTTCAAAAATTTACTATGAAACTATAGCTTAATATAAAAATGAGGTCAGAGTTGTGGAAAAGGGGTCATCCCATAGGCTATTTATCATGAGAGAAATTCCATAAGTGGGCTGAGGTAAATGAGAATTCAACACAAGGTATTGCCACTAGAGGCAAAATAAGTTTGAAAACAAGCTTCTACATTGTTGAATGTGTGTGCCTTATCTCATTGTATCTTTGTGAGCAGTCAATAACCTTAGAGCGTCTTAAGTTATTACAATTCTTTCCTGGATGAAGAAATCTGCAGTATGTTTCTGGCTTCATTCCACATGAAGAATAAAGGACAATGTCCTGGTTCAAAGATGCATGCCAGGAGCCAGTGACCAGACATTCTGCCTGTTTCAGGATCCTGCACACTCTGTTCTCAGCTATGTCTGTGAGAGCAGGACAGCAGTTCAAGATGTATCAGAGTCATTTTCAAACACTCTTGTCCTTCTTCACGGTGAATTCTGTAGGTTCAAGAAGAAATGATTTTCCTGGCCCTGAGCCTCTTTTTAGAGCTGATCTCAGTAGTGGAAATCTTTGTAAAGTTCAGGACTGAAAGAGCTAAGAAGATTTTTTAGAATTGTTTGCTTTTCTTTTTTTAAATTTTATTTTAATGATATGGGGTACAATTCAGGTCTAGGTATACAAGTGGTCATCATACAGGCAAAGTTTGGGCCTTCCTTTGGTCCCCACTTTGCTTGGTTTGAGATCAGGTACCCTTATTGTTGTTATGTGCTCCCCTCCCCCACCCTGGCAGTTTCTGGTTACTGCCAATCCCTTTCATATGGTATTATGGTAAATGTTCAGGGTCTGCTTATGAGTGAGAACATGTGGTACTCAGTTCTTTGTTTCTGTGATAAATCACTGAGTATTATAGACTCTAAGTCCATCCAGGTTGCTGCGAAGGCCATAATTTTATTGTTCTTCTTTTTGGCTGCATGATATTCCATCATGTATATTTACCACTTTTTTTTTTTTAATCCAGTCCACTTTTGATGGGCAGCACAGTTGCTTCCATTTTTCTGCTATTGTAAATAGTGCTGCAATAAACATGCATGTGCAGGTATCTTTTTTATAGAGTAAGTTCCTCCGAATATATTCTCAGAAGGAGAATTACTGGGTCATATGGAAGGTCAATTACTAGCTCTTTTAGGAATCACTACACTGTTTTCCATAGAGGTTGAATTAGTTTGCATTCCTACTAACAGTGTATAAGCATTCCTTTTTCTCCGCATCCTTGCCAGCATCTGTTGTTTTTTGTTTTATTTATGATGACCATTCTTACTGGAGTTAGGTGATGTCTCCATATGATTTTGATTTGAATTTCTCTGATGATTAGTGAGACTAAGCATTTTTTCATGTGTCTGTTGGCTGCTCGTATGTCCTCTTTTGAAAAGTGTCTATTCATGTCTTTTGCCCACTGTCTAATGGGGCTGTTTGTTTTTTTTCCTTTCTGCATGTTTGAGTTCCTTGTAGATCCTGGATGTTAAACCTTTGTCAGATACTGTTTGCTTTTCACTAGGTATTAGGTGAACAAGGACTAGACATTTTAGAAATTTGGTGTCCTTATGTGTCTGCATTGTTTCAATAGGTGGCAGCACATCCCCGCCTTTAAAATGTACCTTTTTAAAAGGTCATATTAGGTGAAAATCTTCTGTTGTGTAAAAAGTAGCAATAGTGACAAAGGCAAATAGTAAATATTCACAATGACATACCATAAATATATTGCTCATGGTCATAACTCAAGCCATTTAACAGATTTTGATCCATCAGTAGTAACTTTAGGAAAAAAAATTATATTGTGACACATCTATTGCAAACTGCCATTCTGTTTAGATCTCTCCTCATTAGGGACTGAGTGTGTTGGAAAAGCTTTGGGAAAACAATGTCATGGCAGTTTTTCACACACCATGTTGTTGATTCTGTTTCCATGTTGGCCATACCCTTTTCTACCTTCCATTAGTATCAATGTGAATATCATGATACCTATTCATTAGTATCAATGCAATATCCATTAAATTGGAATGTGACTAGCTCCGATCTCTTCTCCTTTCAGAATGGATTTATCAGTCAACAGATGTAAAATTTTAATTCTATTTATAATAGAGTTTCTCCTAAAGGACCCGCTAAGGAATGGTTGGTTCCAACTGAGCCAAATAAGAAAAGGAGAAGCTTATTAGAAGCTTAGAAACCATCCACTGCCCTCTTTTCCAAGAATATGCATATCCTTATCAGAGAAAATCTATTTGGTTTGGGACATGGGAATGATGGATTCCCTGGAGGTAGAGATGTGTTGGTAAGGAGGGAAAAGCAGGTTCTCTTTGTATGCAGGACTTAGGGTGCATATCAGTAGTGTCATATTCTCTCATTTGAGCACACACTCTTTGTGCTGCAAGTATATTTATCTCCAAAAACTGGGCTTCTTTTACAAAGCGAGCTTAAAGACAACTCAACTGTGACCAAGAAACAAACTAATCTTTATAAAATATAGGTAATAAATATATATGATTATACATAACTTTATGTGAACAAATATATCCTAATTTTCCTAAAACTCTCTCTGTTATGACAATACAATTAATCTTGGTTCTAAGAACCTTCTTATAAAACAAACAAACAAAAGCATCCAACATTTTTTTCTTTTCTGAGTTGAGTCTCTCTCTGTCACCTAGGCTGGAGTACAGTGACATGCTCATGGCCACCCCAGCGTCGACCTGCTGGGCTCTGGTGATCCTTTGACTTCAGCCTTCCAAGTAGCCGGAACTACAGGCAGGTGCTACCTCTCCCGGCTAATTTTTTAAATTTTAGTGTAGAGACGAGATCTCACTATGTTGCCTAGGCTGGTCTTGAACCTGTGGACTCAGGCAATCCTCTCACCTCGGCTTCCCAAAGTGCTGGGACTACATCCAACTTTTTTTTTTTTTTGAGTTGGAGTCTCACTCTGTCACTCAGACTGGAGTGCAGTGGCTGCTCCCAGCCACTGCAGCCTCGACCTGCTGGGCTCCGGCGATCCTTCCACCTCAGCCTTCCAAGTAGCTGGAACTACAGGCGCGCGCTACCATGCCTGGCTAATTTTTTTATTTATTGTAGAGATGAGATCTCGCCAAGTTGCCCAGGCGGGTCCCAAACCCGCGGGTTCAGGCAATCCACTCATCTCGGCCTCCCAAAGTGTTGGGATTACAGGCTGAGCCACCGAGCCCGGCCCATCCAACTTTTTAAAAGAAAATATTCTGCCTGCCCAAAGCTCCTTGGATCATTTGTATCAACTCTCTGTGTCCATCTCCCACTTTTCTGTGTGCTTTGATGACAGCTTGTGTTTCAGACACTCAGAAGATTACCCTTGTACACTAGGGCAACTTCATCAGTAATCTTGAAGATGCGACTGGCTAATGTGGGTATACCCTAAGCCCAGCTTCCAAGTGGAGCTAATGACTCTCTGGGGTAATTTATCCTCCAGGTTTCCCTGCAGGATCCAGTTAAATCTGGGGCTTCATCTGAAATCACACCCTGGTTTGACTTTTCCCGTTCACAATATTTCTGTCTCTACTTTCTTACTGGTTTCTCTGGGAGCATTTCTTTAGTAAATCCTTGACTCAGGCTCTGCTTTTGAAGAAGCTGACCAAGGACACTTCCTGTTCTCACTAGCTCTCTCTCTCTTTCTCTCTCATTCTGATTTTTTTCTTTTGTAAATTACATTTGAGGAGTTGGTTGAATTAAGATTATATGGGGAAAACACACAACAACAAAAAAACCCTCCCTTCCCCCAAGCAGCCATCTCTCAGCCATCTCTCACTAGGAAGATGGTGACATGATAAGTGCTAGCTTAAAAAGATAATCTTAAAGTAGTTCTTTTTGACTGGGATACCACAACCTAGAATTTTCTTTTGTGGCAAATGATAGGTTTTTACTTTACTCTCTTCCCCATTAATCACTTAGCCAGTCATTTTTCTTCTCCATAGCTTTCTTTAAACTTTTGTATTTATAGGTGTACTGTGTGTTATTCATCTATCTGATAGAGAGGGTTTTTTTAAAAAAAAATAAAGACATATTTTCATCATTTATTTTCAATGTTTTATTGAATTACAACATATATAAAGAAAATGATATAAATCGTAAGTGTACAACTCAAGGAAAACCACCGCCTGGGTCAAGAAATATAGCATTGCTAGCTTCTCAGAGTACGCTTTCATATTTGCTCTCAATTTATTGTTGCACTCATTTCCATTATATGATGATTTCACAGTATTCCATTTTGAAGGAAGGAAGAACAGGGCTTCTTTAGAGAAGCATAAGTGGGTGTACAGATGTTTGAATTTTTTATTTTTGTAAGGGGGGAGATTTAATATAAAAGAGTGTTCATTGTATGACTGGAAAACATGAAGGTGTTTTAATTATCAATAAAATACCTCTAGGCAATATAAACCAGAAATTGTCTTTAGAAAAAACATTTTTGGTAAATTTTTAGTAATAAGATGTGGGGGAGGATGTTTCCATTTTTATCTTCCAAATTTAGACTACTGAAGACCGTTTTAAAAAATAAAGATGAGGTGTGGCTACGTCTGGTAAGAGATTGGAAAAGGTTTGCAGAAGGTACAAAGATACAAGATACTGAGAGATGAGTGAGAGATGAGAGCAGAGTCCATCGATTTTTTCTACAGATAGTTAATGAGGTTTTTTTTCTGTGTTCAAAGTATAGTTCTAAATGCCAGATAAATAGCAGTGAACAAAAAAGAAAAAGTTCTTGTCTATATGAAACTTACACTCTAGTGGAGAATAGAGACAATAAACACATGAATTGTTAAAATATATATGTCAAGAGTGGTAAGTGCTATGAAGAAAAATAAAGCAGATGCATTTGGAGTGATAGTGAAAGAATTTAAAATAGGGTGGAGGTCAGTGAAGACCTGGTGGAGAAGATGACAGTTGAGCAAGAGCATGAAGGAGGTGAGGCATGAAGGAAGTGAGGGATTGGATCACATGGACATTTGACAAAAAAGGAACATTCCAAACAGAACAAAGACTGCAAATGCCTTTGGTGGGAGTGTTCCTGGAATGTAAGAGAAAGGAAAGAATACCAGTGTGGCTGGAGTTGAGTAAGAAGAGTGAAAATGAGGTTCAAGAGGTAAGGGATGGGAGAGATGCCACCAAATAGCCCTTGTTGTAGGATACAGACTTGTTGTAGGATACAGACTTGCCCTAAATGTTATGGAAACTCTTGGAGGCTTTTGAGCTGAGGGAAGATATACTCCAATTGTTTTTTTAAAGGGATCACTCAACTTGCTTTGTTGTAAATAGATTTTGATGCAGGCAATGTCAAAAGCAGGAAAATTATTTGAGAAGGTATTACAATAATCTGAGTGAGAGACTGTTGTGGCCCCAACAAAGTGGAAGCTGGAGGTAGTCCAAAGTGATTGGATTCTAGAGATATTTTGAGAAGAGTTGACTGGCTTTGGTGAGAACATGTAAGAGAGGGATGTCAAGGAGGATGTTAATAATAAATCCTATGTTTTGTGTTTAGTTCAATTCAGTTTTGCAAATTCTTTTCTTCTATATGTAATTTACTATGTATGAGGCACTGTGTAAGCAAGATGCAGTTCCTTCTGTCAAGAGGTTTATGTTCCAGGAAAGAAAAACAGACATAAATCAATAAATTTGCATACACCATATTACGTCTATCAATCAAAGTATGCTTAAGTTCTGAAAGCAGGAAGGGGTTAACAATGTCACAAATATAAAGTAAGATGGTGATGGAAAGCCTTCCGGAGGAGATGATGACTAAGTTGAATATTGACAGACATCTGAGAGTTTTCTGAGCATTAGAAGGGGCTGGAGTAATAATATTCTAAGGAAAGTTCATTGCAAGTACAAAGGCAAAGAAGAATGAAACAACATGGTGTGTTTAGAAAACAAGAGCAGACTGGATTAATTAGAATGTGAAGAACAAGGTGAAGAGAAGCTGGGAGCTGGGTGGAACAGAGGATAAAAGATCTTACACCCTGTTTCAGGCCTGGGCTTTGTTCTAAAGGACAGCCAGTACAAGATTTTACATAAGGGAAACTTGCGATCACACTTACGTTTTATAAAATATCACTGTGGTGGCCATGCAGAAGTAGAGTGGAGAGAATAGAAGATAAAAGACTAGAAACCCAACTGATAGCTATTTCAACCATTGCAATAAGAGCTGAGAGCCTGAATTAAAATAATGGCAGAGGGAGAGGAAAATAAAGAATTTGAAAGATAGAATAAACAAGGCCCAGTGACCACTGGTTAGAGTGAGTGAGGAAGAAGCCAGAGTCTGAGAGGCTGGGAGGATGTACTTTCATCAATGAATGATAGAGAACTCTTGAAAAAGAGAAAGTCATGAAAGTGGAGGAAAGTGATGAGATCAATTTTGGCATGTTAGCTGAATGTGGTGGTACATGCCTGTAATCTCAGATACTTGGGAGACTGAGGCAGAAGCATCGCCTGAGCCCAGGAGCTTGAGGCTGCAGTGAGCTATGATTGCATTTCAGCCTGGGTGACAGAGTGAGACTCTATCTCTAAAAACAAAACACAGGATTGCCTGAGCCTGCAGGTTCAAGACCCACCTGGGCAACTTGTCGAGACCTCATCTCTACAATAAATCAAAAATTAACCGGGCGTGGCAGCACGCGCCTGTAGTTCCAGCTACTTGGAAGGCTGAGGCGGAAGGATCGCTGGAGCCCATCAGGTCAAGGCTGTGGTGGCCAGGAGCGTGCCACTGCACTCCAGTCTGGGTGACAGAGTGAGACTCCAACTCAAAAACAAAACAAAACAAAACAAAACACAAACAATTTTGGCATGTTGACGTGAAAAGCCTGGGAGATAAAGGTGGAAATCTCAAGAAGAGTAGAATGCATAGCCCTGGGAATTATCAGAGAGATCTAGATTTTACCTATAGATTTAGGGGTCAATAACATGGAGGGGACATTGAATAAATACAGCAGGAACACATTTGACTGTCCAGGAGGAAGGCTTAAAGTGAAAGGTAGCCTAGAACAGAATCCTCAGAAACATCACTTTTTTAATTATTATTATTAAATAGACACAGACTCTCCAGTCTGGTTGTCAACTCTTGGGCTCAAGTAATCCGCCTTGGCTTTCCAAAGTACTGGAATTGCAGGTGTGAGCGACTGTGCCTGGTGGGGAGCATCAACTACTAAGGAGAGGGCACAGAAAGTTAACCAGCAGTTGACCCTGAGACTGTGTGCTCAGAGAGGTAAGACAACAGCCAGACAAAAAGGAGGCTCCAAAGTCAGAGGGGAAAAGGAGGGGTGGTAAAGAGTAGTTAAAGCCATAAGATCAAGTAAGATAGGGACTTAGAAACTTTCATGACTTGGTAATTAGGAGTTAACTGTTGACCAAAAACAGGGCAAGTCTAGTGATAGAATGGTAAGGTGTGGGATGGGTAGCAATCAGATTTTAGTGGTTTGATGAGTAGATAGGAGGTGAGAGAGTGTAGACACATGCATAGACTATTCTTTCAATGAACTTGCTGTGGATATACAAATTCCTTTCTTCTACAGTAGATGAGGCCATGCTGGAGCTAACTGGGGGCAGGGGTAGGTGGCGGGGGTAGGGATCTCTTATTTGAAGCTGTGGCAGATCTTGAAAGCAAGTGAGTGTTCAAAGCTGAGAGTGAAGTAGGAAAGAGACTCTAGTAACCAAGATTAGGAAGCTTAAAAGGGTCCCCAAAGGTGAGAGGCTAGAGTCAAGGTCTGAAGCTTGATTAGGGCATCAAGGGTAAGAAAGCTCAGGGAGTTTGTAGGCAGGTGAGGAAGAAGAATGAGCAGGGAAGGAGGTGGTGAGTGCTGCTGGGCCTGTGGCTCAAGGGACTGATCATAGGTCTAGGCTCCATGAGAGAGGGAGGAAAACCAAAACTGACAGAATGGGGCAGGGTAGAGGTCTGGCTTCAGGGTCTCAGGACAGATGCTGTAGAAGTGGGGCAGTTTGAAAGCTGAAAGACTAGTAGGTGGTGGTTTTATATAGGTACACATTACAGAGAGAGAGGTGGTCCCAGGTAATAAAGCTATGACTGAGGGAGTGCGCCATGGGATGGAATAAAAAGATACTTAGAACTGAGGAGGTTAGGGTTCTGGGAAGCTGCAATGTTGGTGGAATACTCTCTATGAGCACTGAAGTCACTCAGGATGATGGCAGAAGTTGAATGTGAGGGAAAGGACATGGAGGAGTGGCCAGGAGGTGGCAATCATTAGTAAGAAGAAGAGGCATCAGAAAAGCTAGTGAGGATAAACGTGAATGTAGGGGATTTTTGTGCCAGAGTGTACATGCAAAGGTGGCAGCGGGCATTTGAGAAGCATGTCTCTAACTCCTCCTGAACCTACCACACATGTAGGAAGACTACAAAGAAAGTGGTATCCTTGTAGTAGGGAAAGGAAGTAGGCATTTTATTTTAATGAAAGCAGGTAAGGAGAGAAGACTATCTTTAACACATACATGTAAAAACTATATGCTCCCCAAAACAAGGATTATATTTTATTTTATGCTAAGACAGTTGAATTAAGGGTTTCCAGGGAATCACAAGAGACAGTTGCATAAGTGGGTCGTATTTAATATGATCAGGTCTTAAATAAGCCATAAAACATGAACATTTAAAACCAAATATATAATAAATAATTATTAAGTTATAAAGTACATAGTTAATATAAAACTAAATTCTCAGATGCAAATGTAAATATAACAGAGCAATAATATAGAATAATAATGCTATAATTTTATATGTGTCCAAAGAGAGAAGACACTTTCAGCTAAAGTAATAAAAATAATAATTTATTTTTCCTGAACTCCCATGACTTACAGCAATATTTTCCTCCTTCCTTTCTTTTTTCTTTTCTTCCTTCCTCCCTCCCTCCCTCCCTTCCTTCCTTCCTTCCTTCCTTCCTTCCTTCCTTCCTTCCTTCCTTCCACCTTTCTCTTTTCTTGGAACATTTTATTTGTTCCTACAGTGAGTGTTACTACAAATTCTATTGAAATAATATTGAGCGATTGAACATCAGATTCAGTGGAAAGTTCTACTCAGAATTATGATCAGATGGTCCTGTAAGAGTACCCAGAACTTGAGAGACTCGTGGACATATAAAGTTCCAAAGAAGATAGAGTAGACCTTAGTGATTAAGTCCAGCAACCTCATTCTACAGATAAGGAAATGGAAACTCAAAAAGTTTAAGCAAGTGACCATGATTTCACAGCCAAAAATATTTCATGTCTTCTGTTCTGTATTACTGTTCATAAGTGAACAGTGGTATTTATAGATTATCCTTATATTCCTTTTAAGAACTGGCTAAATCTTGAACACAGAGGAGTGAAGATGGAGATGGTTTAAGTGTCACTGTTTATTCTGATGCATTGCTTTTCCTGGGGTGCTGATGGAATCTTTACCTGAGTTTCTAAATGTTTAGTGAAGGCTCTTAGCCAATGCCCCATTAAATTATTTTTACTTTTAAGATAGAGACCTTGATCAAAAGGATTAGAATAGAGATTCTTAACAATAAACATGCCAAAATAAATACATTATTTTAAATATAAAAATTGCAATATCAAAAAAGTCAGCAGCTATAAAGCCAGAAACAAGAAATATCTACTCCATCTTCCCATCATGTTTGTGCCTGCTTTCACCTTTTATCCCAACCACCTGGGCTGGCATATTTAACACTTAGGCAGACTTTAGATGCATATTATCATCATTAGCCACATTATTCCTTTGTAGTAGCATATTTTAACATTTTAAAACAGAGTACCTTGTTCTGATAATAAAACATTTCATTAAGATTTGATTAAACAATTGATTCTCAATGTATCATTTAGAACTATAAGTATAGAACTATATTTGTTTAAAACAAATATAGAACTATATTTGTTTTAAAACCACTTTTAAGGAGATATTTTTTCTTCTCAGAGCATAAAGCATTTCCATCCCACATCCTCTTGCACACTCATAGTCATTTTAACAATAAGAGATCCTCAAATAGCTTATACTGTTCTAATAAATATTTTATTTTTCTAGAGTTGTTTATTTCATATTTAAGCAAACTATGCTGCAATTGATATGAAATGGCAGTTAGAGTAGGTGGCTTGTTTTTACTATCTAAGAATGAAAGATTGGAATGTGTGTGCAAAAGTCTGTTTTCAACTTGGACAGGAATCCTGAGCTCTTTATTTGTCTCCTGATTTTGAAGTCATATAGGTGGTTGAATTTGTCTTATCCAAAGTATGGAAACGCAATGTGTCTAAAATGCTAGCATGTTTTGAAATTTCATCACGCCAGAAGTTTCATTTAAAAAAAAAGAAAGGAAAGAAGAAATAAGGGGACAGACGTTTGGAGTTATCTTGCTCATTATACAATTATAACAGTTTGAAAAGAGAGCTACCCAACTGTTTAAATTCTGTTTGGTTCTGGAAGACTACCTGATGTATGTCCCTCTATAGTTTTTAACTGCCCTTTCCACAGGCTTAAAATGTTAGCTTATAAGGGGACTAGGGACTGGAGGAAAGTAACATTAAATGCTCTTCTTAATACTCTATTACCACCTAAGAAAAAAGACTAAGAATCTATTCCATAGATACATTCATATCTATAGTATTTAAATACTTTGATAAAGATGACTTTTTGTGGCCACCTGGTATCTTCTGTTGAATAAATAAATGACATATGTCAGACATTCTGAGTTAAAAAACAAACTCTTCAGATATGTTTTTAAACACTCAGTTTTCAGTTCCTTAGAATAATAAAGACTTCAAATTTTCATTTTGATTCTATGTTTCTATATTTTTAACTCAAAGAAAGGTATACACCTTCTAAGTTATTACCTTAATAATAGACCTTATTTTTGTGAAAATCAAGATCAAGGTTAATATAAGATCAGTAAATTTCCAAACTCTATATTTGATTAAAAATTTTAACCTTCTCCTCCAACCAAGCAATGTCAAACTTGAGCAGTGAGATACAGCAAAAACTTCAGAAGTCATAGAAATCAATAACATAGGAAATCAGACTATTGCATAGTAACTTTGGGGAAATAATCCTGACTTTGCACACTTATCTGAGGTTTTCTCTCATCACTAATAAACTGTATTCCTCCACTTGGTATACCAGGAAGTGAGTTTCACTGCTATATTAGAGTATGTGCTATAGTGTCCAGCTTCAAGTGAGGTCCTCAGGACTCTTCATGTCCCATGTGTTCTAGGATAGATGTTGATGAATCATCTGTGGAAATAGTATACCATGAGTAACCTAAACATAAGAAACAATCTAGCTAGGTAAAGTTGAAGTGGAAGATCAAACATAATTTAAGGTATATACCTTTTGGAGAAGTGATTTTAGTCTTTCTAGGAATTCTTTGGG
Organism: Carlito syrichta; assembly: GCF_000164805.1. Classification (NCBI taxonomy): domain Eukaryota; kingdom Metazoa; phylum Chordata; class Mammalia; order Primates; family Tarsiidae; genus Carlito; species Carlito syrichta. The sequence goes on along the minus strand of NW_007254746.1, from coordinate 214,914 downwards.
TGGTTTTTTCTCATAAGAATCACAGGAAGGGCATGTCTAGAAGTCAACAGAAAAGTAACATTTTTCTTTATAATTTTTTTCTACTTTATAGAAAATGTTCATTTAAAATTTATTTTTTCCCATTAAAGACATAGATCATATTCACTGAAAAACATTTGAGAAGTACATAAAATTGTTCAGTAAGTAACAGTGAAAAAAAACCACAGTAATAACCACTGTATTGTTTTGATGTGTATTCTCCCAGTGTTTTTTAAAACGTTGCATTTATGTGATTTATACTAGTTGGTAGTCTGCCTTATTTTTACATTTAATATATCACAGGCATTTCCTGGGTATTAAATAATCTTTAAAAATATGATATATAATAATTTCTTTGTAGTCCAGCATAGGATGAAGCTATTACTATTTTTGGACACATAGGTTGCTTCTTACTTTTCACTTTTGTAAACAATACTGCAAAGAACATCTCTAATTAATTTTCATATATATCTTTGCTTATTTGATAAATTCCTAGAAGTAGGAATTAAGCTAGGTGTGGTAGCACACGCCTATAGTTCCAGCTATTTGGGAAGTTGAAGCCAAAGGAGTTCAAGCCCAGGAGGTCAAGGTTGTGCTGCACCAACATTGTGCCACTGCACTCCAGCCTGGATGACACAGTGAGATCTTGACTAAAAAAAAAAAAAAATTGAGGAATGAAATATTTTAAGTTTTTTGGTATGTTGTAAAACAGCTATACCTTTTTTAACTTACAGTATTCTTACCATTATTGAGTACTGTTAAAATTCTAATTATAAAAAATATAATTTCCTTGTTTTAATTTGCATGTATTTGATTACTAGGGAGATTGAACAATTTTTCATATATATTTTACCTGCTTACATTTTAAAACATTTCTTGATTTATATTGTTTATCTTTATTCCTGTTGAGATATTAAGCCATCAAGCCTTTGCTTGGTAGTTAGCATTCAATGCCTGTGTGATGTTGAACTACTGTTCACTGAGAAATAGTAGATACAAGTTCTGATTCTCATTCTGACACTATCTGTGGAACTTAGGGCAAATCACTTAACCCCTTTGGTAGGTCTCACTTTCCTTAGTTGTCAAATGAAGGTGCTTAGCTGGATGGTTCTAAGTTCAGAGCTAAAGCTACCATTCCACGAATCTTTGATACTAATTTTCAAAAACATAGGAAAGTTGGCAGAGGAATATTTTTTACATGATAACCTGGTCAAACAATCAAAGGAAATAAGAATCATTTTGATATTATAATTAAGATTTTATTTGAATCACAAGTGGAATTTTTTGGGGTAGGAAGAACTGATAAAAATTTAGAGTAATTTATTTATGTGTTTTTCCACTGGTTTTGATTAATGCTTGAATTACTCATGTTCTTGAATATCTTCACTGCTTATGAGTTGGCATATACAAGAGGGTCTCAGCATCCCAAAAAACTAGGGACCATTAAAATTTCCCAGCCAAATAATGGAGTCTACCTAATTAAGTTCAATACTGACTCTTCTATTGTACAGGGCAGTAGTATTCTTTTTTTTTTGTTTTTTGAGTTGGAGTCTCACTCTGTTATCCAGACTGGAGTGCAGTGGCCGCTCCCGGCCACCGCAGCCTCGACCTGCTGGGCTCCTGCGATCCTTCCGCCTCAGCCTTCCAAGTAGCCGAAACTACAGGCGTGTGCTACCACGCCCGGCTGATTTTTTGATTTATTGTAGAGATGAGGTCTTGCTGCCCAGGCGGGTCTCGAACCCGCGGGCTCAGGCAATCCACTCACCTCAGCCTCCCAAAGGTGCGGGATTACAGGCTGAGCCACCGAACCCGGCTGGCAGTAGTTTCTTTAAGGGAAAAAGGCAAAGCTTAAAATTTATCCTGGGCTCTTGTAGGCTATCTCTTTTCTTGTTGGCAAACTAGGATCTAGCTTCTGTTAATAAGAGTGCAAGTTATATATGACCATGCAATGAGAAGAAAACATTTCTTAACTCCTAAACCACATTTGGATTCTCCGCTAATGACTTTCTCATCCTTAGACTCTATATTAACTTATTCCAGCCACCAGGGACTACGAGCAAATTATAACTGGTTTTCTAGACACTTTCAAATCTGTGGACTTAAAAATGTGATCCTACTTCTGAAAACACACCATGTATGATAAGGTGTAACTGGAAGGAAGGAAGGCACCAGAGGCTCTGACTACAAATGTATGTGCATTTATATAGTGCGATAGAAATAGTTAATGTGTACAAATAAGATAGATGACAAATGGCAATCTTACTAGTATGTGATTCTGTCTTCTCTTTGCTTTTGTGGAAGGTAGTTTTCTCTTCAGCTGTTTAGTTAATAACTTGATTGTCTTTTCATTGTCTCCTGTATTTGCTGGCTTTAATGGGGCCTTCTGAAAACATGAAAAAGCTGACCACTCACAGTGTCTCTGAAAGAGATATAATTTATATATATGTTAATGAAAGTTATTCAGGAAGTAAAAAATGACTCTCCCAATCCTGTTTCTACCTCTACCGCAGTGTCTTGAATCACATTTGTTTCTGCAGACTAGTGAGATATGGTTTTCCTCTTACTTACTTTTTGGGATGAAGAGATGGGGTTACTTGCAGGTATGTTTCCCCTTATTTTAGAAGAAGGGATATTTCTCTGTCTCACAGAGAAGAGAGAACGGAACTTCACATTTTCACAGTTCTTTATTCCTAATGCAATACTGAGGGTCATTTTGAGGTCTGGTAGGTGGACAGGATATTTGTGTTTGTAAGGGAGTGTTAGCTGGAACACATTTGCTGAATTATGAGAATCTAAAAGTTACACTGACCAATGGCAGCATTGGTTAAATTATGCTATAGTCTAAGAATATTTTTCACTTGTTTACAGTTTCTCTCTGCAATATATACAGGCATATCTATCAGTGACATGTCTTGAGCAGCATTTTATTCTACCCAAGCAGCAGGCACAGTATCGTGTTGCTAGTGAATGATCAATATATATTTGTCAATAGATGAGGTAAAGGAGTTAAAACCCTGCCTTTGGAGAAAGGAAGTGTATACCTACCTCTGATGGCAAATTCCAATATTTAAGTATCAATACTCTTGCTATAGACCATGCATTACTTTTCCAAAATCTGATTCACACTCTCGGGTCGGTTAGAGTAAGATTCTGCCTGAATCAATCAGTCAAGGAACAGAATTTGAGACTTGCCCAACCAACAGGAAGCAACATGATTTCTTAGAAGGTAAGAGTAATGTCTTAGAGAATGGAGAAGTAGACAAAACAAGCAACAAAACCTTGTCTCTTGGTTTGGCAAAATAACTAGTAACTAGTGAATAAGCCAAAATCTTAGTAATCAAATGAGGGGAAATGAAATTTATTGGAAGAACAAAATTTATCATACTTGTTGAAGCCACTTTAATGCTGATCCAAGCACATTAAAGTAGTTTACTTGTATCAGAAGTTTACTTGCATCAAAATTACTTTTTTCTTTCAGCAAATGGGTGTGTATCATGCTGTTTTGTCCCTAAACTGCTGTGTCTTCATTGCACTAATGTGTACAGAAGCCACTACCTTATAACCAGAAATTTCAGTCCTTCCCAATCCCTGCAAGGGCAAGCCTGTACATGACAGTATTACTTGAATCTCATAGACAATCAGCTGAAAATAGCATCTAGCCTGCTTTGCATTTTCCAACCCCTATGCTTACCCAATATGAATTTTGATTAATAACATGCATCTTTAAGACACAAACCCATCAGATTTGCTTTGCATACATAGCCACAAGATGAGAACTCGCTTATCTGGTTTCCTTATTTCAGGGCAGATTGCCTCTCATAAGGGCAAGGTGGTGCTCTTTCCATATGTTTGCCAAAATGCTTATTTAATAGAAACTATTTATAAATGTTAATTATAGCACTTTTTTTTCCTTGAAAACCACATGTTCATGTTTGTTGAAGTTTTTTCTTTTCTCTTCTTTTTGACCACAACCGGCTTAACTTACTGGAAAAAAATAACATTCATATTTAAAGAGGTAAATTTTCCAGCTGAAACTGAAAACACTAACTGCTTCATCGGTGATGATCTGAGAAACCAGCATTTCTCACAGAGGCTCATTTTGCTGAGTTAACATTTGTGTGTATGTTGAAAGAAAATTAGGTTCCAAAGAAGTAGAGGGGCCCTACCAAATGAACTCCCTTGAGATGATATTGCCAGGACTGGTTAAGACCAGTGATCAAAGCTTTTACAACTGAAAACTTTTAAGAGGCATCTGTATACTGACGCCCATGTTGATGGCACTGTGTTATCTCCTCCTTGCTTACCTGCATTAATAGACAATGGTGTTTTGTGTTGCTCTGCAAGCGGCAGAGCTGTCTCTGGCAATGTGTGATCCAGGACCAATAACTGCTGGAATTGGCTTTAGATGCACATCAAAGGCATCCTCAAAGAGGAAAAGATGTGGAGGAGCTGTCCCCACTAGCTGCCTCAAGAGTGTTTTGAGAAAGGGAGTGAAGAGATGAACCTTGATTTTGGCAACCTCAGGTGCCCTGTCACTCAGGAGTTTGCAAGATGGCCCAAGTGCATGTTTAGCATCCTCTGAGAGCAAAGCCATTGTTTTTCTTTGCTGTGCCTGGGTGACAGCAGACTCTGAAGGTGAGGCTTTGTTTCCCTCATCCTTTAACATGTGAGAACATGAGGAGTTTTTTGTTCCTTCATTAGTTTTGTAGACTAGAGGGGGCAATAATGAAGTTAAAAGCAAGAATTAATAAATCACTCCTGTCTTAGTCAAGGAGCAAGTCAGGTGCTACTTTTACAAGGAGACACACTTGGTTTCACTGTTTTGCTGCTAAAAATTTGACAATATTTACCTCCTTAAGGTCTTTTTTAAAATAATGTTTTTAGAGATAGGGTCTCTCTATGTTGTTCTGCCAGGTCTCAAACTCCTGGCCTCAAACCATCCTCTTGTCTCGGCCTTCCAAAGTACTAGGATCATAGGCCCAGCCAAAGCCTATTTTTACTCTACTTACATTTTTTTTCTTTTGCAAAGAAAGCTCTGGCTATTCATACTAGGAAGTCTTGCTAACTGGGCAAGATTACCTTTGTCCTATATACAAACTAGGTTTTTAATCAGAGTTTGTCAACAGTGGCGCTATTGGCATTTGGGGCTAGATAATTTTTTGTTTTCAGGTCTGTCTTGTGCATTATAGAATGTTTAGAAACATACCTGGCCTCTACCTACTAAGTGACAGAAGCACCCCCATCCCTACCTCCAACTGTGACAACCAACATTTTCTCCAGTCAATGCCAATGTTTTCTGGGGGGCATAAATCACTGCCAGTTGAGAACCATTGGTTATATGATTAGGCAGAAAGAAAGAGAAAGAAAGAAGATGCCTGGTGAGGTCGATTAGAGATCTTAGATAATCACTATATACATGCAACATTTAACTGGTTTTATTTTCATTTAACTTTTTAATCTTTTCACATTTCCAGCTTTGATTTCTTGCTTTGACCTTGCTTTGATGCTAGCCCCAAAAAACTTGATATGCATCATATATGACCTTGAACTATTTTCTTCCTTCCTGCATTTGCCTGCTAGTGTAGCTTAAAGATCTAAGTTACACCATTACCCACTTGTATCATAGCTAGCATTTCTCGATCAGATTATCAGGTAGATACAGTATCACTGAGACAAAATGCTTTCATTATGATGTAAGATAAAAATATCTTTCATTAACAAAATCATATAAAGGAACTACCCATTTGGTCAACTCAAGTTAGGAAATGAGATATACTTCTTATTTTGCACATGATAGCTAGGAAACTCTGGAAAGACCTCTACCCACAGCAGTTAAACAAAGTACATGAGATTCTGAAAATGTGTGCTTTGATTATTAAGCACATTAAGAAATATTCTCACTTATTGGAAAAAAAGTCTTTCCAATAAGCTGAATGTGCTACTTTCACTTTAGATACTGCTTATTAGAAAAAGATCTAACAAATGAGAGTGGTTGGTTGAACGCTAGTGTATTTTAAAGAAAAGCAATAGTTATGACTCTTTCACTTTCTAAACTTTTACACATAATCATTTACAATAATTGTTTTCTTTGCCATGCATCCTCATAAGTCCCCCCCTTTGTAGTATCCTAATTACTGGCAGCACTTTTATAGATATTCTAATTAATGCATTTAAAGGTCTGTGGCAATGAAAACAATTCCCCAATTGCATTTATACTCTCAGGGTGCCAGACCAGAAGACCAGATCAAGAAGTTACTGGAGAAAAAGATCAGCGGACAGCACTCTTGAACTATATGCCAGGTCTCTTCTTCCTGGGACTCTTACGGATTTAAGAGACGAGATGAGTACTGAAAGTGATTCTTTCAAAAGACCTCACGGAAGGCTAAAGGCAAGACTCACTGAGGCCAAGGTATATGTAAATTATATTTAAAAGGAGGACTTGATTTCTACATTACTATTCCCCATGCTGTCTCAGTAATTTAATTCTTTCCTTTTTTGGTCTGTTATTAAGAGATGAATTCTGTTTCTTGTGGCCTTGATTTCTTAAATAGGATAACAAACAGGGATTCAGAGCTTTATAACCAGTTTCTTAAAATGTAATTAGTTATTTATTTCTCAGAAAATTATCAGAGTATATATTCATTTTCTAGTTTTATTATTCTTTCTCAACAACACTACTCAGGAGTACTCAGAGATTCTTGAAAATAAATATTTTATAAGAAATGTAGTATAGTATTGTATTGGTTGGTTTGTGGGCAAATCAATGAATATTTGATCAAAGAGAAATTGATATTTTACCAATTATCAAACCCCTAAATTCATTGATATTCAGTGTATTCCTAACTAATCTTGCTAATGCCTTTCTTAATTTATTTTAAAACTTATATCAGATATATGTTCAGAAATAAATTCAACTGGCCTTACCTTTGCATCTTCTGGAGCTGGCAGCAATTCAGGGTCCTAGAGCAAAAAAAAATTTGTTCTGAGTTATTTTTATGTCAGATCCTCCTTTTATATTAATTGAAAAAATATTATTTAAATTTTGTTGTGACAAGCATGATCTTACCAAATCATTCACGTAATTTATCAGCTGATCAACGATATCTATAAGCTGACGCATTCTAATCAGGAGGCGATCTTGGCCTTGGGAATTTGATTTATGGGCCAATGTCCCCAAGAAGATGACCATCAAACACATGAATATCCTCTCCATCGTGCCAGGACTGGATCTCATAAGTACCAACAGCAGAGCAAGACCTTGGTCTCGCTTTCACCTCAGCTTGACTGAGAACAGGTGTCAGTAGAGCTACCTATTTATTTATCCTTCAGGGAGAGTTAAAGCCCTCCCATTGCAACCTGGAAATCTTTGTAAAATGGATGAATGTGAGTAACTCTTTTTTCTTTTCCACTGGCTAGGTATACGTGTGTATGTGCTAATGTGTGGGGGCAGGGATTGTTGGAGTCAATGAAATGTGCCCCATCTGCATCTTTGACAGGAAAAAGAGAGAAATGGGTGAATTCCAATTTTCAACATAAATCAAGAAGGGTGTATAGCAAACAATAGGTGCTACAAGACTTCAAAGAAGTAAACAAAAACACTTTGATCTCTCTCTCTCTTTTTTTTTTTTTTTTGGTCTCCCCTGGCATCTTACCTGTTCTCTCTGATGGTCATAAGGGCACTTTGATAAAGAGTAATGTGGCAATATGTACTTTCATGCAGGACTTTAAAAAATGATAATAACTATGTTCATTGATGGAAATAATATTCTATCATAAAGGCAGGAGGAGAGACTACATTTCAGAAAATTTTAAATAAAGGGCATATCTTCTAAATTAGCAAGAATATCTTGAGTTCTTATCAAGTTTGAAGGACTTAAAATAGAATTTGCTTCCAACTCTTCACCAAAGCATCTTTAACTAGTATTAATGCTGGCTTCTGACACAATATTTAACAATCTGATTTATAAATGTTATAAATGATTCTAAGGTACTCTATGGAAAATGCATCTCTCCCAATCAATATCTCATTTTACCATCATTAAATAAATTATTTAATGTCCATCTTTTTCTATATAATGCATCAATTAAATAAATGAAAATTGGTAATACCCATTCTTGTCCAAAAAAAAAAATCCCAAACAGCAAAATAAAAAAATGCATAAATGATTTGTTTTCTCTTAGAGTAGTGGTGTTGATTTCTGTTAGATACTATTTACTCTGGGTATGAGCAACACTTTTCTTACTGCATCTATTACCAGGTAGAGGTTAATAAAAGACTCACAGTCCAGAAATGGTTTTATCAACCTTCTTTCTTCTATTTCCTTTGTCTTCGTGGTTCTTTACCTACTTAAGGAAATTGAATATGATATTCTAACCAGGATTAGTCTTGTAGCACAGTTAGTTAGGACTTACAAATAAAACTTTTGACTATAGATTTTATTCATTCATTCATTTATATCATGACATACTTTACTGGAACATCATACTTTATTCCAGAATGTTATGTAGCCAAGATAAATTGGAGTTTGGACTTGATTTGCTCTGAAGTTTGACTGCAATCTTTTGAATACAGAATACATATTCAAGAGTATACAGGTTTGATCTTATATAATAGATAATAATTCTTGCAATATGACCAATAATTCTTCCCTATAATCATTCAATTCTGTAGGGGAAGGTTTGTGTGAGCTCATGAATGCATATGGACTAAGGGTTGCCACTTGGTACCTCTACATTGCCTGCATGGTCTTTCTACAAGCTTTCTTTCTTTCTTTATCTATCTATCTATCTTTATTAATTTTTTTTGAGTTAGCATCTCACTCTGTTGCCCAGGTTGGAGTGTAGTGGCATGATCACAGCTCAAACTACAGCCTCAGTCTCCTGGACTCAAGCAATCCTTCTGCCTCAGCTTCTGAGTAACTGGGGCTACAGGCAGGCACCACCATGCCTGACTAAATTTTTTTTATTTTTTGTAGAGACAAAGCCAGGCTAGTCTATAACTCTTGGTCTCAAGCATTGCTCCCATCTTGACCTCCCAAAGTGTTGGGATTACAGGCTGAGCCACTGAGCCTGGCCCCCATCTATCTATGTAGATGTGCATTTCCTTGAAGACACTAACCACAGTGGTTAAGAGGTCAATTTCTAAAGCAAAGTGCTTCAGTTCAACTCCAGACCCTAACAATTAGTAACACATATGATCCTGAGTATGTTGTTACAAAAAGAAGATCAATATAGAATCTAATTATAGGGTTATGATGAGGCTTAAATGAGACATTCCAAGCAAAAGAGCTACGTACAGCACATGATAAAAGCCCAGGAGGGTTACATGCTGATCATAGGTGAGAATGGAGAGGAGAACTTGGAGAAGCCTAGGGAGGCTAAACTGACCCACAGAAGGAAGAAAATGGACAGGGTGCTGTTCAGTCAAAATACATGGGTGGCTGTACTGGTGGGGAAAAAAAAGATGAAAGTCTTTCATATTGCTTGAGAGAACCACTGCTCTCAGTCCTGGAGTGCCTCACTACTATGCTAGATACCCTAGTCCCTCCCTAAGTCCTCCCAACCCTCTTCATAATCCATCAACCAGCACATCAGGGTTCTCAGGGTCCTTCTTCAGCATTATGACCTGAGACCTTTCTGAAAGTTAGAATTCCTGCCTTAACTGGCTTATCAGTTGATAAGCATTTTGAATATCACCCTTGGTGAGGTATACTGACTGATGGCCCCACAAAGGTGTCCAAGTCCTAATCCCTGGAACCTGTGAATATGTTACATTACATGACAAGAGGAACTTTGCAGTTATGATTAAATCAAGGATTCTGAGATGAGGGAGATTATTCTAGATTAGCCCAGGGCAATCACAACAGTCCTTTCAAGAAGAAGGCGGGAGGGTCAAAGCCAAAGAAGGAGCTGTGACAACAGAAGCATAGGGTGTAAGGATGTGGGGCCAGAAGCCGAGGAATGCATGAGGCCTCTAGCAGCTGGAAAGGCAAGGGGCAGATTCTCCCCTGGAGCCTCCAAAGGAATCACGGTCCTGCCCACACTTTAACTTGAGTCCCATAGAGTTCATTTTTTACTTCTACCTTTTCTGTATAATCAGAAAATAATACATTTATGCTGTTTTAAGCCCCTGAATTTCTGGTAATTTGTTACAGCAACAATAGAAAAGAAACATACTTGGGTATGAAATTTTTAATTTTAGGGAAAAGGCAGAAAAAGTGGGAAAGAAAGAAAGGAGTGATAAGAAGAGAACCAGCAAAGACTGGGATTTTTGTTGGACTTGGGGGGTACAGGTGCAGGGGACGAAGAAGTGAGGAAGAGGAGAGGAAGTGGAATTAGTGCAGTTGCCTCATAATTTAACTTTTTATATTATAATTGAATTTATAATCTGGATACAATCAATCCTGTTATAAGACTTGTTTTGAAAATGATAATTTAATCCAATGGGATTGACGTATCAATTGGAACAATTTGAGTGTAACAAGAATTTTATGTTTGCTTATCTGCAATTTCATCTGCAAGAAATGCTAGGTGAATGCGTAAAACTGCATCCAGCTGAATGCAACCAGCTGAGGACCGTGAAAAAAGCACACATGACCCAGCATCCATCAGCTACCTCTGTTCCCTGCATGTGTCATGGCCACACCCATCCACATCTGGTGTCATAGTGTTTCATTCCAGAGAACCCTCCTTCACCACTTTGCAATAACTCACAGTCTGAATCCTTCCAACACCTACCTCCTTGAGCAAACTTCATGCATTTTTCTAGGTAAAGGGATACAGTTATTGCAGTGTTTATGTATCTCTTAACCATTTAACCTGTCATGAATTTGTGTGTGTGTGTGTGTGTGTTGGAGTCTCACCCTTCACCCAGGCTGGAGTACAGTGGCACACATGCTCACGGCCACCCCAGCATCGACCTTCTGGACTCCAGTGGTCTTTCTGCCTCAGCCTTCTGAGTAGCCAGAACTACAGATGCGCACTACCATGCCCAGCCATTTTTTATTTTATTGTAGAGACAAGGTCTCGCCAGGTTGCCGAGACTGGTCTCAAACCGGCGGGCTCAGGCAATCCACTTGCCTTGGCCTCCCAGAGTGCTGGGATTACAGGCTGAGCTACCAAGCCCTGCAACAGAACAGTTGACTTTTTAGTTAGGGTCCTACCTTCTATTTTAATGTCACTGATGAAATTTTTGGAATGCTATCCCCCAATTTCATGTTCCCTATAAAGCCTGTGTGGCTTTTAATTGTGGGGTTTTTGTAGTGCAGTGATTTTTAGAAACATGAAAGTCACATTATAGCAGAAGTGACTGTATTTTACCTGGAAGTGTCACACTTAAGCCTCAATAGTGATTAGTTATATCCAGGTAAAAGAAAGAACTTATTCTTAAGGAGGGAGAGAAAATGGAAAGGAAGAGAAAGAGAGTGAAAATGAAAAGCAAACTTACACATGATCTATTTGAGCCCAGAGATTTGAAAACTCTTGCTCATGTACAAATAGGTCAAAGAATTACAAAGAAAACAAAACAAAACAACCCGGTGTCCACTTCTTCCTTGCTCCTTTCCCATTAGCACTGGGTGGCTTCTCCTGGCATCTGTGAACCCCCAGGGTTCTATAAGAGTGTTTCAAAGGTCCTCTCGCATCCTGAAATTATTTGCAAAATTTTGTATTTATATTTGTGGGAAGAAAAAGCTTTAAATTTCATCAGTTTCGCAAAGGAAATGTCCTGCAGTTGCTATTTTTATTTTTCAGTCTCCAAAGACTTCTGTGAAGGGCAACACAAACCACATTTCTTCAACATGTGCACACCACTGGGCATGAGTACGGCAGCTCCAGAATTTCTATATGGGAGAACTGAGAGGCTGAAGGCCTGCTGGAAGCTCCACTTCAATAGCAAACAGACTGCTTTTACTTTGTTTCCACATTTATTTGGGACCTTAGAGTAGGGTGACAAGTTTTGCTAGATGTGTTCTTTCCAGGAATAGGGTCAAGGTCATCAAGACAAAAGCATGAAAGTTCAGTCATCTACTTGAGGGGATTCATGGACATGTTCTGATACTTTTCTCTAATGGACTGTGTTTATAAACACCTGGTAGGGAAGAAATGAGACCAGGGAACTGAAGGAAAGCTTCCAGCCAGGGAGGTCAGCTCGGGGGTGAGAGGAATAAAGGGAAGGCGTTGAAGTCCGAAAATGAATGGTTTTGCATGGAAAAGCTGTGTCAGATCCAAAACTGGGCTGGCCACTGTCTGTACCTAGCTCCCTCTCCCTGTCTTCATAGCTCTTCCTTGAAATCACTGTGTGTCAAATGCTCCTTTCCTGTGTTCTCTTGCTTTGGTCCCTCATGAGTAGAATGAGATGTTCTGCATGGCAACCTCTGGGAAGAGAGGACTCCAGTGTTTAGAGTGATATCAGATTATTATAATATGCACCACTACTGCATACTAAGGATATTCAGACAGTTGGCTTGTCTTTGGGATGATATGAACCTTATATAGGTCTATGTCTAACTAGAAGAAACATTTCACTGAAATGATTCAAGACAATTTTTGTACTTTCCAACAATGCTCAGGTAATAGCTGAAAATATTCTATGTTGTTTGACTTGAGGGAGAAAAATCAAGGAGGAAGAGACATCTCAAGGATCTGCTAGCATCCTCTCTGTAAAATTTACCTTCAGCACTCCCATTCTCTCTCCTCTTCTTCCTCAGAACTCAGTGCATTTATGATATAATTGACTTGATTTTTTTCAAGACTATATATGAAAGTAATGTGTAAGTATAACCCATTATGTCCATAACAGAGGGAATTCCTTCTAATATTCTGATTTAATTATTTGAAATCACTATTGTGCATCCAAGAAGACAAGGGACTTTTAAAAACCAAAGGGTCAATCCTGGTCATTGTCTTGAGTGAGAAAACCAAAGCCTTCTCAGACCACTGTGTTCTCTAACTCTTGTTGCTGTGGCCCCTATGGTATCACTGGTAGCCCATGGTCCAGTGGTCAGTGTGTTGCAGTAGAGGGACACTCACGGGTACTGCTTATCTGCAGTGGCTTTTTGGGGGAAAAGCAATCTCTATTTTGGTAGCAGACTCAAGAGAATCACTCTATGATATCTAGGCTTGGGTTCTTTGAGGGCAGGTTTCTTTTTGATTTTATTTTTCAAATTATTTTATTTTTAAAATATGGGGTACAATTGAGGGTTAGGTACATACATGGTCATCACACAGGTAAAGTGTGGGTAACCCTATTGATGCTGTGTGCCCCACTCCCGGCAGTGTCCCACTACTGCCAATCTCTTTCTTTTTTTAATTTTTATTTATTTTTATTTTTTATTTTAAAGATGTGGATTAGGTATACAAATGTTGATTATGCAGGTACCCTCCAATCCCTTTCTTATGATAAATGTTCAAGGTCCACTCATGAGTGAGTATATATGGTACTCAGATCTTTGTTTCTGTGGTAGATCACTGAGTGTTATAGACTCTAATTCCATCCATGTTGCTGCAAAGTTCATAATTGTGCTTTCTTTATGACTACATAATATTCCATTGTGTAAATGTACCACATTTTCTTTATCCAGTCTAGAGGACAGGTCTCTTAACTCACATCCAGAGATTAATTTTTTGGAAGCATATTTCTGCTGTTGAAATGCTGAGTCCAGAGGTTCCAGCGGCAGCCGCATGGTCCTCTCCTCAGATCTTGGTTCTAATATGCCCACTGGTAGTACTCACCAGTGAGGCTAGAGATCTGATGTCCTTCATTCCATGACCACCAACCAGATGCGATGGAGAAAAAGAACTGGAACATCTTCACTGTTCAGCCTGGTCTGCTCCAGTCCCATACCATGGGATGAAATGAACTCCATTAGCCTCTTCTAACCTCCCGTCCAACATGATCAGAGAAATTCTCTTCTCTCTGGACTCAAGGCTTGTTCCCGTGTCCTTCCCTAGGATGATGGATGGCTATAACACCTTCTGTCTTGGCCCTGCGCCCCCAACACACAGTATAAAAATAAACTAGTCCAATGTTAGCCTTTGCTGTGTCCTCTTCCTAAGATGTCTACTGAACCTTGTGAATCCCCTGAATAGGGACCTCCTCCCTGTGCTTTCCCAAGGGGCAGCAGCAGAGAGGTGCTTCGAGGCAGAATGTGGTCTACGTTCTGAATCACTTATTTCTGTTTCTAGGAATAAGGATTATTTTTGGAAAACTACGATTTTTCATTTTTTATTAACAAAAGTAATACATGTGTACCACAAAAAACAAAGAATTCAAATAACATATAATTATATAAATTTAAAAGCAAAATATAAAATGACTCTCTTTTCTTCCTTAATGTTCACTCCCCGGGGTACTTTTGAGAATTAACTGTGTATCATCCCAGGTTCTTTTCCTGTGTACATAAAACAATAGAAAATAGATATATACAGAGACTGAAGAAAATAAAATTATATGGAGATAGAAACATATAGAAATAAACAGTATAGACATTCAGACATAGAAAGATATGGGCTTTTTTTTTTTTTTTTTTTAGTTGGAGTCTCACTCTGTCACCAGACTGGAGTGCAGTGACTGCTCCGGCCACCGCAGCCTTGACCCACTGGGCTCCGGCGATCTTTCCGCCTCAGCCTTCCGAGCAGCCGGAATTACAGGCACGAGCTATCACGCCCGGCTGATTTTTGATTTATTGTAGGGATGAGGTCTCGCCAAGTTACCTAGGTGGGTCTTGAACCCACGGGTTCAGACAATCCACTCACCTCAGCCTCCTAAAGGCGCGGGATTACAGGCTGAGCCACCGAACCCGGCTGATATGGGCTTTTTTAACATAAAAATTTAATCTTGTCATATATATTCTATAACCTTTTTTTTCATTCAACCGATTCCAGGGACAGCAATCCATAAGCAATCCATGGGCTATCTCATTTAAATTGCTAGATTAATGTTCCATTGTATGACTGTACCATAATTTATGCATTTATAATCCTACTGCTAAATATTTACTTTTTTTCATTTTTTTAAATCTACAAACAATGCGGCAATGAAACATTCTTAGACTTTTTATCACTAGGCATATGTGGAATATATTCTTTTTCAAATACATTTTAGTAAATATATCCTAAATTTTACTCCTGAGTAGAAAGATACTTCTAAAAATTTGATTTCCCTCTGACTTATATCAATTTACACTTCCACCAACAACACAGAATTTCCTTTTTTCCTCCATTCTCATCAACTCTTTATATTATGAATATTTTAAATATCTGCCAGTATGTTAGGGCAGAAAATAGTATTCTATCATCCATTTGTCTTTCTTTGATCAATAGTTAGATCTGGCATATTTTCATCAGTGTTTTCTTTTTTGTGTGTGTAATAGCCTTGTTTGTATTCTTTGCCCATCTATTCATTTGTTTCTTGTTTACTTGCAGGGGCTTTTCTCTATGGTATCTTTTGCCATACAAAACTTTAAAGTTTTCATGTTATTGTATGTGAGAATATTATGTTTTATGGCACAAACTCTAGTTTAATAGAAAAGATGCTTTACCATCTAAAACAATAAATGGTAGTAATTGAGTAAGTGTTCCTTTTGATTGAGAAATTCTAATGCCAATGAGTCATGATGAATTCTGGAGTGCTTTTAAATGAATTTGGTTTTAATTCAACACAAGACTATCTACATACTTTCTGAAATATAATAGTACATTTATGGTTGAACATCACTTAGTCAGTTTATAGACAATGTCTTGTGCCGAAATGGATTCATAACCCCTCTGAATGAAGATTTGATGTAATGTATATTTATTATATACATAGAGATCCAATCTTATACTTGGGGACAAGACATTGCAGAATCCTGAAACGGCATCTAAGTCACCAAAAGTCAACTATGTTCACTACAGTTTTAATGTTGAATATTTTATTTTACTTCAGTTCTTCCAACATGAATTTTCCATGTACAGGGTGTGAGGTAGCTTTATAAACAAGAGTGACTGAATAGCAAAGCAGAGGGCAAAAAATACACAAGACTCTGTGAGATTTGCCCAAGGGCTCCAAGGCTGCCCTGAAGTCAGCCTTTACACTGAAAAATATTATACCTGATAGACTCTTCTAATGCTTTTAAAGGGGAATGGAATGGCTTCTTCTGAGAAAATACCCTTGGACCAATAACAAATACAATAACATTAGTGATTATTCTAAGAAACACTTATGTAGGTAAGTGCTTTACAGACATCTCATTTAAAGCAGCAATATGAGAAGTAGTTGCTATAATTATCTTTCTTTACAGATGAGGAAGCTAAAGAAGTTAAGTAACATCCTGGAGTGATTTGGAAAAACTGCCTCAGAGCCTGACCACTGATCTCTATAACAGGAACTGCCTCCAATGCTGATGTTGTCAGGTTATACCTGAATAGCTTGTGCATGCAGTTCATGAGACCCCGTAAGGAGACTGAACTTCAGTGAAGATATCTCTGACACATGGGCTTGGGATAAGGAGGAGAGTCCTTTTGCAAAATTATTTTTGGTGGTATCTAGAATATAAATGTTTATCTTGCCTGGGTATATTAAATAATCAGCTTCCAAATATGGGTTGGAATATCCAATTGTCTCTCTGTCATTTACTTTACCCAGTGATAATCTGGTCCAACATAAGACTAGATAATACTTTGTCATAAAAGAAGAAAGAAAGAAAGAAATTTCTGCAGCCATTTGGGTCTTGAAGAGCATAGAAAAAAATCAATCAGGAAATCAGCTGTCTTGATAACGTAAAGGTTAAAAATGTGACTTAGTTATTTATCTTTATTTGATCAATTATCATTCATTTTTTCATGTTTTTCTAGCCTTCACATGGTGATGAGAACATCAGAAGACTCATCTTTTCCTCTATTTAGCTCCCAGAACTGAAAAATACACGAAGGGGAATCAGTACAAAAGAAGACAGAAAAATGAGGAAGACAAGACATATTTTTATAGACAACCAACTAAAAGTAAATTTTAATGAAATTAACATACAGATGGTTCAATGTTTTCGGATATCTGCAATTAAGTCATAACAGGCCATGTCAGTATATTTAGCAAAAACTGTCTTGTTACCTTTGTCCTTGGTATGTGCCTCAACAGAAGCTTTAATGACATTATGGGGATAGCCCTTGACTTGATTTATCTGGCTCCCAGAACCACTGATCTGAGTGTTGCTGCTGTGTTCAAAGAATAATTTTTAATGGAGTCTGTGTTCAGGTTAACATTTAGAAATGTCTACATTTAGGCCTTAGCAATGTCAGGATTAAGATTAAGGTGGCTGAAGAAGGTCAAGCATAATCACTGAGAATGGTCACTGCCAGCACAACCCAAAGGAGCCACAGAGCCCAGCTCAGCTCAGTGTCCCTTCACTCTCCACTCTCTCCTACTTCCTCTGTTGACCTCTCCATTCCTCCTTCCTCTTTTGTTGCTTATTCAGTTCACATTTCTTCTTATCTTCTCTTTTTCTCTTCGTCTTCTTACCTCACAGTTTGCTTCTTGTTCAAATCCTATCATGAAACTCAAATATATTTTAAGCGCAATTGTTTTATTAGATAAAGCTTTCTAGTTTCTAAATATTTGTTTAAAGTAAAAATCAATTGAATAGTATAATCCCTCTAAGGAGCAGAGAGAGACACTTTTAAATGATCTTTGGTATTCTATCTTTTTTTGTTTGTTTTTCCCTTGAATTAATTATCCTTTTATAGGAAAACAAGCAACATTGTTTGACTTTTTCTAATTTATGGAAATGTAAGTCAGAAAAAAATTACAAGAAGACAATATTTGCTTAGTATCTGGGGGAAAATAATTTGGGAATATCCCATGTTTACTTTTTTAATTTCTAAGAAGCAATTTTATTTTAGAAAGCATTTTCCTACCTTTTGTCAATTGCTAACTGCATTAAAACTCTCTTGTATTCAAAGCTCTCTGAGTTTCCACAACCATGGACTTCTATGGGAACTGTCTGCGGTTAGCTCCTCCATTGCACATAACACATGCCAAACCTGAGTCATTCACGTGTAAACAAATCCAGCAAGTACCACCCACAAAGAAACACTCTGTATGGATACCAAACCAGAGTATTTATATTTTTATTTATGTTAAGCTTATGTGGACAATCTAGGAAAAGAAGGTTATGGGATAGACTTATATTTTCCATATACTCATAATTGATGTAAAAATAGTTATATTGAATTTATTATTGAGTGGAGGCTTTCTGAGATGGAGATCAAGGACGGTTTCAAGAAAAACATTAGAATAACAGTCCTTGAGAGCAGGAAACATTACATGGAATAAAAATGCAACATCTTTCGGGTTGTATCATCTGAGAGCATTAAACTAAATCTGGGAAGGGTCATAGGATGACTAGGTTGGAATGAAAGTATGGTCTCAGTTCCATGAGAGAGACTGGAAGGAGTTTGAAGACCAAAGTGGAGGAAAGTGTAAAAGAACATTTGAAAGTGTATTCTGTACAATGAATATATGGGATAGTAAGTGATTCCCAATAAGGTGAAATAGGACAAGGGTTGTAGTATTTAAGCAACAAACACCTGTAGGAGCTTAGGAGTCTAATTTTGTTACTGTGACAACAAAGCGCTATGTCTTCCCTGAAAGGATTTTTGGGAGGGGCCTCCATGCAGGTAAAGGGGAGGGAAGATGGGCTGAGCTCTGTGTCTCTCCACCCTGCTTTAACTAGCTTTATCTGTTTTACATGTTAGATCCTGTATTAAGATTTAGTTGGGGGTGGGGGGAAGTTTACCTGCTAGGAAAAAGGAGTTTTAAGGTGACTAATCTGGCCCCCTATTTACAAAGGCCCAGGGTAGAGGCATCATCTGCCCATGTGAACTCAACAAGGATGGGGTCCAAGTGTTCTGCCTCCAATGAGGGAGCCCTACCATGGCATGGAGAAGGCTTGCTTGGCAAATCCACCTTCACACGGTAGCCCACAGTTTGCTAACAGATAGTCACAGTTAACATTTATTGGGCACATACTATGTCATAGGTATTATTTTTAGCTTTGTGCTTAGATATCTTTTAGTAATTACTTTATTTTATAATTCTTGGTTACTGTATTTATATAGTGATATCTCTAAAACTGGCTGCCTCTTACAATCAATAGCAACTTAGATTCAGTGAAGTATCATAAGCTTAATCCTCACATTTGTGAGGTGACTGCTATTGTCATCCACTTTAGAGATGAAAAATGGAGGCACAAAAAGTTTAGGAAACCTGCCCAAGGTCACACTTATAAGTGGTGATGTGGCAGCTACTGCTAAAACACAAAGATTTTTACTGGCAAGGTAATACGGTGACCAAGGATGATTTCTCCTAGTGTTAGGCATGGGGCATGATTTAGGATGGGAACTGTGATAAGGGTGGCAGTACATCAATGGCATTGTATAAAATTGTGTTACTTCTTTAGAATAAGAAGTCTAAGACCCACATTTTTTTATATTTCCTATCAACTGTGCCCTCTTGGATAATTTCATTACTCACAGTAAACACTGTCAATCTTTGATTAAAAAGTTGACAAGAAAATCTTGCCTTTAACTGATAAAACATATGTAAGTCCATTAAAACTTTTCCTTGCACATAACAAGGACTCTTTAAATGTTATCTCCCTGACTTTTTTCAGAAATAAAAAAAAACTGTCTTACAAATCATACTTTAAAAATGTGAGCATGGTGTCTGCCACCTCTGATATTGAATTTACTTGCTAAATAGAATGTAAGTTTGGGGAATATTGTGGTTGGAGCTTTGGCAATCTCAATTGATTTCTAAATAGACTTAAAATATGTAAAACAATTTTTCTGACTACACAAGAGATAAAAAAGCATTTTTGGCAAAGGAAGATGATCTGTAATTGCTTAAGCTCACGGGAATACCACAGTATAGAAGTGAAAAGAACTTAAATTAATAGCTAAGGTCAGGTGCAGAATGTCTTGAGTGTAAGAAGCATGAATAAAAACAAGACTAACAGAGGAGCTCGGTATACTTCCGCTTTGTGTGTGTATGAGGTGGGGAAAATACATGGTTTCCCTGTCACCTAGTGAGAGCAAATGGGCAAATGACATGTATTTAGCATACGTCACCTAAGAGGCCTGTGGCTTAGGAACATGCTGAGTCAATCTGCTACTTGAGAATTTACATGCCTTGGTAGTGGACTTCCCCAAAAATGGAATTCTAAGCAACCTCATATCCCTACCTGAGATTTCCTTTTTCCTCTGTGTTGGACAGTCTAAATCATAAGGTGGATACAAATCAGACCACTTTCTCTCCACCCATATTTTCCTTTACAGAGAAACAACAACAAAAAAAGTTTTTTTCCTACAGCTTAGTCACTGGCAGACTAAACAGCATTCTGAAAATTAGGAGGCAAAGTGACAAAACTGCTTTCAAGGAATTTTTTAAACTCTTAAGTTGAGGATTATTGAATTCATTATTCAGCATTTACCATAAAAATGTACCAAACTGAAAGATAAAATTACTTGCCCTTTAAAACAATAAATAGGAAGCATCGTGACATCAGAAAACATTTATTGAGCCTGTGTGTATTTGGTATTTTCTAGATGCTATCAGGTCACTGCTCTGTGAAGACACAAGTTAAGCCATAAATACACAGGTGCTTGAGAAAATGAAAGCCACTGTCAATTTATGTGTGAAAACGACACAAAATCAGGATCAGACCACTATGCATTTGAGATGGTTTTTCAGTTACATTGAGTTTTCCTTCCATAATTTCTGTAGCGCATTTACTGCTGGTGACCCATGTCATGATTTTTAGAGGACCAATAAGAGGTAGAAGACAGTCTTTGCTCATGAAATGATTTTTATATTTGAGGTCTCGATAGTGATCAAAATCATGAGCAAGCACTCAGCATCATACTGACTGAAGCTTCAGCAAAAATAATCCAGACTTAAATGAATTTGGGGAAAGGCTTGTAAAGCACGCATTGTATAAATCACTAGAAGATATGGAAATCATGACAATATTAGTTTTGAATTCATCCATCTGAGAAGATTAATTGGAGGAATAATTATAGAACAAACATTTAACATGCTATTGGCATTTCTTTATTAGGCCTTGCACTAGAATTCATTTTTATAACATCAGATCAGATTCCCTGGTCTTATTTTCCACTTGACTTTAGGAAGGAGAACCTCATCTGATTAACTGCCTCCCATTATGGTGTAGTGTAAGGATCCCGTCTGTCTTGCTCACTGTCGTCCTCCATGGCCTGGCACAGAAAGGCTCTTGTGTTTTTTGCATAAATTATTAATTGCATGAATGAATTAACTGATTGTAGGCATATGCAAGAAACTTAATTAGATATAACAGAAAACCAATCACCAGCTCAATCCTGATTCCAGCAAATAGAGTAAGAATGAGTGGGCATGATGGACATGGGAGGAGACCTTCCCCAGTGTACTGACCTAGGCATCATGAAAATAGATAACACAGGTTCTGGAAAACAATGATGGTGACTTCCTTGCAGTGACATCCACCCCCAAAAAGCCTGCAAGTGTACTGTACCTTAGATAAGACAAACTGTTTCCATTCGTGGAGCAGATGCATGTATTAATTCACAAAGAAGCGGTCACTCAAGTCGGGCTAAGCAAATACCTTAAGCAGTTAAAAAAATTTCCTGCAGAAAAGCATTTCTTTTGATGATAACTTTAAAAAATAATTTGTGTAGTTTCTTTTTCAGTAGCTATGCCTGATCTGTATCGTGCAGTATTATTAGCATTTGTTAACAACAGAAGTGGTAAGGAAATTACTCACCACAATTGCTATACCAGGTTATTAGAGGCAGAGAGAGAAGAGTGGCCTTTATGAGTACTCAGTGCAGATTGCTGCAGTCAGCAGAGGTGTGAGCCACGGGGGAAGGATGTGAGAGTGGGGGAAGCAATTGGCTTGGCTTGGTTTCTTATGAAGCATTAGCGTTTGTAATGCACGCCACTTAACTGGGCAAGGGTGATGGGTTTCATGTGTTCTAGCAGGGAAAAAAGTTACCGGGGAATAAATTCAGATGGGGAATATTACAGTTCTAAAGTTTCTTTGAGTTTGAATTTCATGAAATAGAAACACAAGAGTAAGAAATATAATATATATATAACAATATAGAAATTATAGAAATAAGGTGATGCTCAGAAAGCAGTGCATGCAATAATTTTTATTTTTTGAAAGGCTGCATCAGTTATCTCCCATGGATGATTTGGTGCCACAGATTTGGGCTCCGGTTACAAATCTCTATGTCCCATGTGCTTTGGTTCTTAAGTGTCTATGCTTAATGAGGCCATCTTTGCTCATTTAAAAGTCATTCATTTGACAAGTATTTACTGATCATCGACTAGTCAGACAAGTCACATTTTCTCCAATATTTTTCTCATGTGTAAAAAAATGGGAAGCATTTTAGCTATGTTTCACGGGGCACAACTGCAAGTGTTTTGGCATAGACTTCCTAGCACATGTGGCACTTTAATGGAAATTAATAATAATGGCAGAACAGCTCCCTCTCTGCACAAATTATTTTCAAAAGTGCCTCTTCTGAGAAGAGGAAGTTCCATGCCAAGGTGCAGGGCTTGGTGAGAGGAGTGCATTATGGATCTCAGCCCCTACCCAACCCTCATCTGGGCACCATTTTGTATAATAGTACACAAAAGGTTTACCTGCATGTGGAGGCTAGTCTTAGATGGGGCCTCACAAACTTTAGTTTGAATTTTGCTCTGCTTTTGGTGATTTGGACCAAGAGTGGAGAGAGTTTCTTTAATCCTTCTTAATAAAAAAAAATCTCTATACCAAGTACTTCTGGTTCTCAACTTCTCATCTGCCAAATGAGGGGGTTAGACTAGATTTTTTTTTTTCCTTTTGAAAAAGTGTCTTGGTTATACAGTAGAGAGGTCAAGAGCCTGGGCTTTAGAGTCAGGCTGCCTGAGCTTGATCCCAGCTCTACGAATTAAGCACAATTAAACCTAGTAGGAGCTCTCTGAGTCTCAGTTTCATTATTTGTAAAATGGGGTTATGATAGTACTTAGTACCTAGTTCATAGAGTTATTATGAAAGATGAGAGAATGCATGTAAAGCATGCAATATGACTGGAATTTAGTGAGTGCTCAATAATCGTTAGCTATCATCATCATCATCAATGTGAATCTGTATCTCCAGAAAACCCGGGGTAATCAATCCCCGTCTTCTACCTAGCAGAGTTCTAGCATCACTCATCTTACTATCACTCAGTTTATCCACAATTGCCACTCACCTTCAGGTCACTTGTCTACAGTTAATAAGAGTATTCACTTTGTAAGCCTTGACAAATCTACTCCCTCTATCTCCTAACACTATTGTAATACCGCTGCAGCTACTTGCTGCCTTTCTAGGGGAGAGTCGAATGGTAGACAATTTTGTCTGGATCAAATGACTGTTATTTGTACTGACACTAAAACATGCTCCCAAAAATGGCCTTTAGAAGTTCTTAAAAAATAATCCCTCAAACATATAAAATCCTAATGCATCTAAGAAGACAGTGTATCAGCTAACCACAGTCGTTGTGTAACCAATAACACCAAAACTTAGTGTTTAAAGCAACCACTATTTATTATTCCTCATGAGTCCATGGAATGGCTTTATAGCTCTACTGATCCTGGGTGGGCTTAACTGATTTTGGCTGGGCTTGTTCATGTATCTGTGTCAGTGGCAGGTTGGCCTTAGCCAGGACAACGCAGCTCAACTTAGGATTCTCACATCCCTCCAGCAGGCTAGCCTGGGCATATTCTGACAGTGTTGGCAGAGGTCCAAGGGAGAATCCTTTTCCAAGTGTTTCTTTCTGGTGTCAAACTTACTATTATTTCATTAGCTAAAGCAAATCACAGGCCAAACCTAGAATTAGAATGGAAGGATACCACCATTGGGATAAGAAAAGAGGAAGGCATGAATATTGGAGCCTTTATTGCAATCTATCACACACAGTTAATATTATTTTAAAGATTTCTAGTATATAAACTCATCTAGCAGCTCCATTGTCTCAAAATTTAGTCAATATTATGTTATATATATATATAATACATAGTTATATATTAGTTTTGTCTTGTTTTAGTCACAGGAAATTTGTTGAAAAGCAGTGTGAAACTTAGAAGTAAGTTACTATTTTCTAATTAAATAATGCAATGGCATCTGAAGTGTTCTATTTTGTTTTTGACTTGCCTGAACATCTCAGGTGATATCTTCAGAGGAGTGGTCTCACAAAGATATAATCGCCAACTTCTAGATCAACTAAATGGCTTTACCCCACAGTGTTTCATGGAGGCTTTGGTCTGGGAAAGCCACATTTAATGTGGCTGTGTGCTCTGAACATGAGTGCTTTAGACACAGAACAGAAAGCAAACAAGTAGGCATTTAAGAAATGTTGATGATGAATGAAATCATGGTCAAATTTTCTTCATTAATTTCTAATTTATATTTTGGAAATCAGTTAGCAAAGTCATTCTAAGGTAGATGAACAATGCTAATTTATCCCCACTGAGGTAAGACTGAAGCTATTAATAATGTAGTGAGGGCAACCCCCTTGGGTTCCCTCTCACTGTGGGAGCTTTTCTGTCTTCTCATTAAATCCTGCTATCTCAAAAAAATAAAAAATAAAAAATAATGTAGTGAAATCACCTGCTAGGGAATGCCATTGTAAGCAGTGTGGAAGATGAGCTCCCCTTCACACACAATTGACTGCAAAAATCAACTAAGAGGGGGAATGAGGGCACCATCCAAAGACCTGCTTCTAACTGGTTTGCAAAACCATGATTATTGTGACCTGTAAGTTCTCCAAGGTATAAGTTGTCTATTAGAATTCTCATTTAGACAATGGATCTCAACGGTCTGATTTTTAGCTGCCATCCCTCAGGCAAATGGGAAGATTCTATAAAATGCCTTTAAAATTCTCTTTGTTTGTGATCTAGCATGCAAGCAAGGACATTTTCTATGTTTTCTCCCCCTTATTTTGAGAATCTAAAGTTTTAGATCATTCATTCAGCAAATATTCATTAAATACATACTTTGTGCCAGGCAAATAGATCGAGAATCCCAGTACTCATGGAGCTTATGTTCTGGTAGGTCAAGACAGATAATGAACAGATAATAACATAAAATATAAAACATATCAGACATGATAGTTGCTTAAGAGGAAAATGCAGAGGTAGATAAAGAACGTGGAGGCTGGAAGTGCTGCTGTTTTCCATAATGTGTACAGGGGAGGCCCGGCAAATGAGGTAAGGAAATAAGCATGTGATTATATGCTGGACAGACATCAGAGACAGAGAGCAGAGCCAGTGCAGATGCCGAGGTAGCAGGGATTTGTACACATCTGTGGTTTGGGAGAGAGTTCAGGGTGGGAGACATACATGTGGACTATCCATGGAATGGCAAGGTGATTGGCAAGTACCTGAAGAAAATGTTGAAATCACCAAAGGGGTTCGTGTAGATTGTAAAAAGAAGAGGTGTGATTAAATCTCAAGGTTTAAACCCTTCAAAGTTTGAAGTTTGGAGTGATGAGGAGCTATCATCAAAGGAAATTACAAAGAAATGTATGCTGATGAGGGGGGAAAAAACAAAGGAGTGAAAGTTGAGTGAAGAAACAGCAATCAACTTCGTGCTGACAGATGCATAAAAGGTAGTCTGCCAATTGACCCAGATATAGCAATGTGGACAACATTAGTGAACTTGAACAGGGCTATTTCACTGTAGTAGTGAGGATAAAAATTCAGTTAAAAGTGGTTTTAAGGCCAGGAGTGGTGGCTCACGTCTATAATCCCAGCACCTTGAGAGGCTGAGTAGGAAGTATTGCTTGACCCCAGGAGTTTATATGTTTATCAAGACCTTGTCTTTAGAAAATAAACATAAAAAGTAAAAAAAATTAACTGGGCATGGTGATGCATGCCTGTAGTCCAGCACCTTGGGAGGCTGAGGCGGAAGAATCACCTGAATCCAGGAGGTCAATGCTGTGTGAGCTGTGATCATGCCACTGTACTCCAGCCTGGGCACCAGAGTAAGACTTCAACTCCCACCCCCCCAAAAAGGGTGGGGAGAGTTTAAGAGAGAATGGAAGGAAAGAAAGTAATAGAGGCAGCAGGAGTAGGTGAGTAATTCAAAGAGTTTTGCTGTAAATGGGAGCAAAGAAAGAAAAAAATAGAAATGGTCAAGGAGTCAAAACAATTTTTAAGATGGGAAAAATAATAGCCTGTTTTTATGCTGATGAAATTACCACGAAACATAAGAAAACTGAAGAACTGCTGCAGTGATGACTTTGACTGATTACGTGGAGATGGGATGTAGGGCACAAGGGGACAGCTTGTCTTTAGGGGCACACAGTTTTTCTCCAGGGTAGCAGGAAGGAAAGCTGAAGGCATGGGAGCAGTCATGGTGGTAGGGCGTGGCATTCTTTTCTGTTTACTTCTATTTTCTTAGAGAAAATGGAAGCAAGGTCATTAGTTAAGAGTGGAGATGGGGTAGAAAGTGATGGAGGAGAGGATAAGATAAGATGCAACATGGGAATGAGGGAGAGTGAATGAACCAGGGAAGTTAGGGAGATGATGAGGCAGCCCTACAGCCCGTTTGAGACTGATGGTCCTGCATTTTAAGTGAGACCAACTGGCATAGATGTATATTTTCTCCAGGCAACCTCAGCTGTGTGCGTGTGAGCACAAGTGTAGGCACAGAGGTGGATTTAACTATCATCATATATTTGTCAAGTGAAGACAATGATGTGAGAAAGGTGATGATAATGTGATGGATAAAGAGAGACATGAAGGCATGAGGATGGAGGAGGGGACTAACCACAGGTGGTAGAATCAATAAGTTGCAAGTGGTGGAGCGAAGGATTTTTGGAGCTGGGGAACTAAAAAAGTTAAGTTGAAAATATAAGAAGTGGCGGTCAGAGGGCTGGATGCTTGGATTGAGGTTTGAAGGGATTTAGATGATTTATCATTACAGTCTGGTGGCATATGACCATAGAAGTGAGTGCCAGAGAATGGAGTAGCCAAGCTCTTTGAAACAGACGAAGTCAAGAAACTAACAGACCAGAATGTCAAAAGGATTATGTGAACATTTAAATTACCAAGAATTTCCAGGAGCAATGTTGGCAGAAGGGAGAGTTATCTAGGTGCAAAAATGTCAAGGATTGAAGGAAAAGACTTTGGTGGTAGAAGAGTATAGAAGATAAACAAGGAGAAGTAACTAGTGGTGTAGGCTTTACAACATGCATCCAAAATAGGTGTTGCATTTCTAGGACCAAGGGAGCAAGAATAGTCTGGAATTAGTAATAAGGAGCAAGCCATTTGCCATCTTGTCTTCTTTCCTCTCTATCTTGTCTCCTTCTGTAGTAAAGTGCCTTCCAATTAGGTATTTTAGTGGCTTATTTCTTCTTGCTTTTCTTTTTCTCTAAACTTTTTCCTTACTGTGTTTAACTATAGGCATTTATTCTCAGCCTTAATTATACATTAAAATCATCTGAAGAAGTTTTTTAAAATTGTACCATGTCCAGGCCCTACCATGAGCTGTACTGATTTATTTGTTCAGAGGTGGAGTCCAGGTATGCATATTTTATCAAGTTCTCTAATGAGTTAACAAGTTGAAGATCACCATCTTAGGGAAGAGTTTGAAAGGTGTGTCTTTGTGGGTCTATGCATTATTATGGGGAATGGTTCATACTTTTCATCATATTCTTGAAAATATTTCCGACCCAAGAAGAATAAAACTAAGCCCATTACTTTCTCAATGAAAAAATTTAACCTTAATTGATTTTTAAAAAATCTTTTCTGTTGGGGATAGAGGTGAGACTTGGGAAGGCAGAGTGTGTTAAAATCTGGTAAGTAGAATATCAAATTAAATAAAACTTAGTGTTGTCTTTTTTTTATCTTTCAGGTTTTGAAACCTCCATAAAGCAGAATCCATGGGGTTAAACCACTGCTCTGTGCAGCTAAAATCCTTTCTATCCTCCCCTCCCACCCTCAAAAACATGAACTGTGCTAGTGTAACTGACTCTGGGCTTCTCTGTCACTGCTGGTTTTTGCGTAGGAGTGCTCCTCACACCAGCTCACTTAACACCTGTGTTTTTATGATGTGAAAACTGCACATCCACCCTATGATCATCGCCTCAAATTGTATAATTTTTTTCTCACAAAGTGGAAAAAAGAAGTTTCAGAATATTCATTTAACCTCTTCTGGCCTTCTATAGGAATATGATAGGTTAGGATGAACCACCAGGGTTGGAGCAGAGCCTAAAGGCAGAGCCCCCTCTGAAGTGGTGATACAGGGCCACTCTGCTTGCCATTGTGTCCACACTCTTGTTTCTTCACTTCTGTGGCAGGGCTAGACCACCATGGCATTGGTTTTGTAAACTTACTTGCTTAAATAGTAAAATGCTTGGTTCCTTTACCACAGACCTTGACCCTTTGAGGGAGACAAGAATGTCTTAGAGTCATGTACTTCAATTATAGGCTTTATCTTTATTTAGTCACTATTTTCCTCTTCTTTTGATTTCTGAGATACTCAGACCAAGCTCATGAAGGCAGCAGTCAGAAAAAAATTCCTGAATTTATTTACCTTAGTTATACAATTGCCCATTTCTGGTCTAATGCTCATTAACACCTAATCACCCCTGCATGTGTTGGGAAAAAATAAACACTGACAGATAGAATGCACTGGGTGAAAGTGCATGAGGCTTTCTTCTCTTTCCTTTCTCTCCTCTTCTTTTTATCACTGGCTATCATTCTCCTCCCGTTTCTTTTTCTGAACATAGTCCTCTACACCGACCTCACACGCACACTTGACTCACACTTTCACTAATGCATGTTCTCACGGTCACCCACATAGTTGCTCCCTGAACTTCTAACATGTCTGTTTCTGTCCAGATGCCTTGGTGTTAAGCTCTTACCTGATTCTCAACAGCAGTGGCCTGGAGGTCTGCAGGCTTCTTTGCATCCAAAGTAGCCAAACCTCTCAGAGAACTGGGTTGACTTGTGACCCTCTTCACCTCTCAATAGTATTTTCATCAGCTTTTGGAGGAGCCTGTACATGGAAATCCAAGGAAGTCGGGACACTTCTCTCCAGTGTAGAATTTGCAAATTAGCGCCCCTCAGATGCTTCTGGTCAGTGTTCTGTGAAGCCCACACAGAACCTAAAATACTGTTAGGGCCACATTGTCTTGAACAAAAACACTGAGTCTAGGAGATAGTGCAACTTCTTTTACATAACGCTGGGTCTGCATTATAGCCAGGCAATCATTGTCTAGAGTTGACTAACTCTTGTGCCTTTGAGATAAGGTATATCTCTTAAGTTTGCTGCAATTCGCATCGCTCCTTACCTACCCCAACTCCTGCCTCTTTGCTAATTTGTGGTACTTACCTGGCTCATGGAGGCATTTGTATCGGGCACCTACTCTAGAGCTACCACAGATGGACTGCCAGCCCAGCCTGACAGGAATTGAAACCTAGAGAAATAAGCTATCCAGTTGGTGGTTGTGAAAATGAAAAGGAGGGGCAGCCCAGGGTCAAGACCATTTCAAGCTCCTTTAATACAATATAAAGAACATCTGCTTTGGGAAGAAACACTCCTGGGTTTAAGTCTAAACTCAACTACTTGCTAATAGTTTAATTTTGAATGATTCATTTAGCTACTACTAAGTTTTCTTTTTTTATAAAATGGAGATAGTAATAGAAACGTTGTGAGCATAAGATATATATATAGACTGTATATATATGACAGTCTATATACTTAGCCCAGTAAAAGTCAGCTATTATTCTTACCTGTTTCCCCTCTTCTTTCTGTCCTATACGCATTCTTGAGTGCTAATGAGTACACACACACACTGCTACTAGTGAGTGTATGTCAGCAGGGGACGAAGGGGAGGGCTATGTCAGTAATATTGGCCAATAGTGATGAAGCCAGACAAACTCTGGTGTCCCATATATTTCTGGGTGCCCCAAAGAGTGAGGTAGGAACCACCTTGGCATGGTGGATGGCTTTCTGAAGTGCCTGCAATCAGGATCTGAGACTCAGCAAATGTTTAATATCTCCACTATGCTGATAGACCAAGAGAGGAGCCAAGAATCTGAATTAGAGCAGAGGTGGTAGAGAAAGAAAGGAAGGCACATAATGAGAAATCTATGAGAATTAAAATTGATTAAGATATAAGGAGTATGTTGGTTTTATACTCTGTCAATTTAGTTAAACTAAAATTACATTTCCCAGGATTTCCTTCTCTATATGGTTCTGGGCTAGAGTGGTCACACACTTTGGTGTGACTTGGAAAGTGAAACAGAACAGCAGCCATCATGTTCTTTCTGATCTGTTGCCTCACCTGGGCTTGGCTGACCAACATCTCCTCCTTCAGCCTTTCCACATGTCCAGCTCTCAGACTAGTGGTACCAGATTTTCCTGCTCACCATTAGGTTAGATGCAGTGAGAGACAAACATGATTTTCTGTTCTTCCTTGTGGGTTCTGGTTTATCCTCATTATTCCAGTTTTTCCTCACTTTTCCCCAAGTATGTCCAGCTTTCCTTCTTGACTGCCAGGCCTGCTGACCAAGAATGACCCCAGGTCCACCAGCAGATGATTCACCGAGATTCACAGAGGTGGTTGCCACAAAGCCTCCCACAGACGTCAACACAAGCTTTCTTCACAGATCTACTCCAGCAGCGGGTTGGTGATGTTTCTCTGATCACTTTCTGACCTGTATTTCCCTAGCTTCTCCCCACAATTGTGTAAGAATTTATTTCTACAATAAGTTCCTTAGTCCATATTGTCCATAGTGGTTCTGCTTCTCAGTGGCTGGGAGCGTGCAACTGCACTATAGACTGGGCAACAGAGTGAGACTTAAACTCAAAAAAAGTGCTTACAACTTTTGTGTCCAGAGTTGATGGATGTTATTAAATGCTACACCCAGATCACAGCCACCTTATTGCCCAAACAATGATAGAAGCAGCCTTCTAGTTATCAAAATATCAAAAGAGTCAGCCAAAGGGATTTTAGAAGGGATGCTCAAGTACTAGCCTCTGAAGTCAATTACTCTTTGTGGGTAACACTTAAAAACTCTGAATTTCTAATAATTTAGATACATTCAGAATTTGATAGTTATGGAATACATGCAATGTAGTAGACTCTGTATAAGGTGTTTAATGTACTTTAACTCATTTAATTATCCCAAAAACCAGCAAGAAGATGTTATCGTTTTGCAAGTGAAGAACTGAGATACAGAAATGTGACCGAATATCCTTAGCATCACCCAGATAGTAAAAGAACTGGCCTGCACCCGTCTGCCTCCTGGGACATATTTTTGGTGGGCATACAGATGAAAAAAACAACTTCAGGGAATTTTTGTTCACCAATTTGTAATTGTTACATAGACACTCTCATTTTCTCTCCCTTCGTTCTCCCCAAAAAGAATTATTTGCTTTCAAGATGGTTCCTGGGCTCCCGTTTGTTGTACAGAATGCAAATACATTTATCCATCAGTATCCATGGGGAATTGACTCCAGGAGTCCCTCAGATACCAAAATCCATGGATGCTCAAGTCCTTTACATAAAAGGGTATAGTTTTTGCATATAACCGGTACACATCCCCTGTATATGTTAAATCATGTCTAGATTACTTATAATACCTAAAATATAACTGCTATGTAAATTGTCTTATACTGTATTGTTTAGAAAATAATGACAAGAAAAAAATCTATATGTGTTAGTATAGATGCAATCATCCGTTTTTTTCTTGAATATTTTCAAATTAAGATTTGGTGAATCTACAAATGTATAACTCAAGGGTACAGAAGGCCAAATATAATTAGAAGATGGGAAAAGTGAAAAGATATAGATGGATACATATCTATATAATAAAATTCTATTCAAAGAAGAGAGCAACAGGAACCTACTTGACTTGAATTTATGATATAGCGTTTTGAAAGATATTGGAGATAGATTTGGGGGCTAATTTGGTATCATGGCAACATTGAGGATAAGATGGAAGAAGGATAATTTAAAGAAATTAATCTAAGAAATTTGAAGGTAGAGCCTCCCTTGGCACTTTCATGAGAGACTGTTGCAAAGGTTTAAATTGTTTTCATCTATTTCAGTTGCCAGACAGTTGTTTCCTTGAATAGAAGTCTATATGGGATTGGGTCACAAAGTGGCTTGCTTACATGGATTGTGTTTTGAAAAGAAGAAAAATGAGTAATTAGTTCCACCATCACTCAAACTTAAAATCACAAAGTAATTATATTAACTATGTTTTCCTGCATAATAAATTGCCCCCAAAACTTAGTAGCTAAAAACAATGACAAACACTCATTATGACTCATAGATTCATCCCTGGGTGGCCTCATAACATGGTGACTGGCTTCCTATGGAGTGAGCAATCCAAAAGCAGGGGAAGCTGCTATATCTTTTATGACCTAGTTTTAGAATTCACATAACATCACTTCCACCATGTCATACTGGTTACACGGGTCATTTCTAACGTGGGAGGGACTCACAAAGGCATGCACACCAAGAGGTGAAGATCACTGGAGTGGATAATCACTAGGGGGACAGGGTTTCTCTTAGAGACTGGTAACCCACATCCCTTTTATTCTCCTCAAATCCAAATAGTCCCTGTGTAGAAACGATTCTTTCATAATATCTTTCTCCATCGCCACCAACTCCCTCTTTTTTTTTTCTTCAGTTGGAGTCTCACTCTGTCGCCCAGACTGGAGTGCAGTGGCTGCTCCTGGCCACCGCAGCCTCAACCTGCTGGGCTCCGGCGATTCTTCCACCTCAGCTTTCCAAGTAGCTGGAACTACAGGCGCGCGCTACCACACCCGGTTAATTTTTTGATTTATTATAGAGATGAGGTCTCGCCAAGTAGCCCTGGCGGATCTCGAACCCATAGGCTCAGACAATCCACTCACTTCAGCCTCCCAAGGCGTGGGATTACAGGCTGAGCCACCGAGCCCGGCTCTTTTTTTTTTTAAAGCAGGATTTATTAAGAGGACAGAAAAGCTTCCACAGTGGGAGGGGACCCGAAGGAGTTGCCCTCCACCATCTCTCTTATTTAACACCTACATCTTATCTTGATTATGGCCTTACTAATGTCATGCCTTTTAGTTGGTTTTCCTGTATCCAATCTAGCCCATATTTTTTAAGCCATGTCTATTATTCTTCTTTTACAGAGTTTGTTCTATAACTATTGTTAGTTGTATACATTTCCATTCATTTGTTTCCCACACTAGATTTAAAATCTTTGAAGATATTGACTGTTTCATATATTTGCAAATCTCAATAACTCCTAAACTGTTCCTTAGAGAGGTATAATAAGAGGAAAGGCGGTAGAACATAGTGGTTAGCACAGAGATGGTTGAGCCAGATAAATGCTGAATTTGAAGATCAGCGCTGCCACTTGCAAGCTGTGAGATCTCAGGCAAGGTATTCAACCTTGCTGAGCCTCTGTTTTTCTCACTTCTAAAAAAAAGTTAAATTTTAATTTAATAGTAATTATAATGGTTGTTATAATTATTTGTTAGTAGTGTTAACTGTTATAACAGTTTATGATGCCTGTTTTTCAGATTGTGAAAACTGGATAAGTGATGTGTGCAATGTGCTTAGCATTATGTCTTGAGTATACTAAATACATAATAAGTGGCAGCTATTAATATGTTGCATTATTGGCATTTAATAGTTTTTGAATAAATTGATATTGAGGAAGAAAATATTTGACCAGAAGACCCTTCCTGTGGAAATTCTTTTTCTCCAGCTATCAGGGGTTTATTGCGGAGTTCTAGGATAGCATCATTTACTAGAACTCTCTGCAGTAAGGGACATTTTCAATATCTGGGCAGTTACATAGGGTAGACATTCATCACATGTGGCTGTTGAGTACTTGAAATATGGTTGGTGAGGAACAATGTTTTTAGCTGTATTTATATTAATAACTTAAATTTAGTCACATGTAGTGAGTGATGACATATTGTTTTAAGACAGTCCTATAGACATCACAGCATAAGGAGCATCTTGCTAGACCTTTTTTTCCTTCTTCTTTATGATCATTGGTGGTGCTATAAAAACTTCTCTGGAAAAGTCTGAAGTTGAACAATTACAGATATTCACAAGCGAGTGTTATAATTCCCTTGCTCAAGACACATTGACAGACATACACTCTTCCTATGCCTGTGAACCAGACATACTAGAGAATAACAAGAAGATATGACTTCTGTTTTGAAGAACATATGATGTTCTGAGTCATTCAAATTGCATACATACCAGAAAATAGCATGAGTTAATATAGCGAGACAAAACAATTAGCACATAATTGCTCTTTATGATTTTATTGTCTGTGTATACCTTTCTAATGTAATCCCATGTACATCATCCTCACCACCATCAACATCCTGTTCTTAGGCCCTCTGGCTCATGTTAGGTTTAATCTTCACAAAGCCCTATGGTGTAGATGTATTACCATCCTCCTTCATATAGATGGGGAAACTAAATCTCAACAAGGCTGAAAAACTCACCTAAGACCTCACTTAGAGTAGGGCTTTGAACCAGCACTATGAAGACCCAAAGCCATTTTATCGACCTTTTTGCTCTGTTGTTTCATTCTTTATAACATGCCCTTCAGATTGCTCGCTTGGTTTTGACTAACTGTGTGTAATGTCTTTTAAAAAATGTAATTTTGGCTGCCTGTATATCTTCTTTTGAGAAGTGTCTATTCATGACTTGTACCCACTTTTAAATGGGGCTGTTTTTTTCCTTTTGGTGCATTTGAGTTCTTTGTAGATCCTAGATGATAGGCCTTTGTTAAATATACAGTTGGCAAATATTTTTCCCACTCTGTGGGCTGTCTCCCTGCTCTCTTGATGGTTTCTTTTGTTTTGCAGAAGCCCGTCAGCTTGTTGAGGTCCCTCTTGTTCATCTTATTTCTTATGGTATGGGCACTTAGGGTTCTGATCAGGAATCAGTGCCAGTTCCAAATGACATAAGGGTGTCTCCTGCATTTTCTAAGGTTCTTATAGTTTGCGGTTTGATGTTTAGGTCTTTGATTCATTTAGAGTTAATTTTCGTGTTTCGTGATAGGTAGGAGTCCTGTTTCAATCTTCTGCATGTGATCAGTCAGTTTTCCCATCACCATTTACTGAATAGGTTCTCCTCTCCCCAGTGGTTGTTGTTGGAAGCTTTGTCAAAGATGAGTTGGTTGAGAAATTGAGACTTTGCTTCTGGAATCTCTGTGCTGTCCCATTGGTCTATATGCCTGTTCTTGTACCAATACCAGGCTGTTTTGATTACTGTTGCCTTATAGTAAAGTTTGAAGTCTGGAAGTGTGATACCTCCTGCTTTGTTTCTTTTGCTAAGAATTGTTTTGGCTATTCATGGTTGTTTATGTTTCCATATGAATTTCTGTATTGTCATTTCCAGGTCTGAGAAGAATGGGTATTGCATAATTTAATGGATATTGCGTTGAATCTGTAGATTGCCACTAACCATCAGAGCAATGCAAATCAAAGCCACATTGAGATACCACCTAACCCCAGTAAGAATGACCATCATTAATAAAACAAACAACAATAGATGCTGGTGAGGATGCAGAGAAAAAGGAATGCTGCTGGTGGGAATGCAAACTAGTGCAACCTCTTTGGAAGACAGTGTGGCGATTTCTGAAAGAGCTAGTAATTGACCTTCCATATGACCCAGCAATTCCCCTATTGGGAATATACCCAGAGGAACTCAAATTATCCTACAAAAAAGGGTACCTGCACCTGTATGTTTGTTGCAGCTCTATTCACATAGCAAAAACATGGAACCAACCATGTTTCCCATCAAAGCTGGACTGGATTAAAAAAATGTGTTACATATACACAGTAGAATATTATCCAGTCATAAAGAAGGACAAACGTGGACTTTGCAGCAGCTTGGATGGATTTAGAGTTGATCATATTCGGTGATCTATCACAGAAACAATGAACAGAGTGCCATATGTTCTCACTCATAAGTGGACCTTGAGCAATTATCATAATACTATAAGAAAGGGATTGGCAGGAGTGGGAAACTGCCAGGGGTGGGGGTGGGATTGGCAGTTGAGGGAAACTGTTAGGGGAGGGAGGGGCACACCTCATCAACAAGCAAAATCAATATTTGTATACCTAACCCTGAATTGTACCCCATATCTTTAAAATTTTTTAAAATGCTATTTTAATTATATAAGTACATGCATTCATTGAAGAAAAAATTCAAAATATAGAGAAGCAAAAGAAATAAGACATCTTAAGTTTGGCATTAGTGGAGCCTGATTTCCTTGTTGTTGACAGTAATCACAATATACAACTTACAGTGTCCTATCTAACCCAGGTAGAGACAGACAGCCCAGTGTGGACTGTAAGCTTACCAGTTCTTTACAGGTGTCCATATATTGATATTTTTCTCACATGCACACAATGGAATGTCAGAGTCTGAAGGGAACATACTGATTGTTACATGATTCTAAACCAATTTCTTCATTTTCACTGGAGAGGACTACAGAAGGCCCAGAAGTTTGAATAACTTGGAAATGATATTTCTCAAGAAGTGAAAATTATCTCTTACCAGAGAAAAGACAGAGAAACATTCAGAAACTCTTCTATGTACATACAATTTTTGTTTTATTTTATAGCACTCATAAAGCTATTTGTTCACAAATTCAAAGTGACCATCTACAGCAGCTGCTACTGCCATCTGTTGGTGGTGGGCAGAGTTGATGCATTTCTGCAAAGGTCCATACAATGGTTCATATCTATGAAAGTCCTTAAGTTGAAATTCATCATAGGAACCTTTGCGGAGGGGGGGGGTTTCCTTGGAAACAGAAATAGGGGAAAATGGAAGAGCTTTCGTTAAAACAGAATACTTTTTTTTTTTTTTTAATTGGAGTCTCACTCTGTCGCCCAGACTGGAGTGCAGTGGCCGCTCCCGGCCCCCGCAGCCTCGACCTGCTGGGCTCCGGCGATCCTTCCGCCTCAGCCTTCCGAGTAGCCGGAACTACAGGCGCGCGCTACCACGCCCGGACGATTTTTGATTTATTGTAAAAA
>NW_007254746.1:165244-177797 GCF_000164805.1 Carlito syrichta | reverse complement strand
GGGGGGGGGGGGGGAGACAGACATGTGGAGTAGGACAGACCTGGGTTCAAAGAAGCTTGACTGTACCTCATCAAAGAAGTGTGACCACTTTCTTTCATTTTTGGTTTTCCATTTGTAAAATGGGGATATCCATTTCATAGGGATGTTCTAAGAATTAAGTAAAGAGTGTGTATTACTTCAGGTAAATGTTAGCCAAAAATCTCAGTCGCCTAACACAATGGTAATTTATTTCTTGCTCACATCACAGTAGGTCCTCCTGTTCACCGGACAGCTCTCCTCCGAGTTGTGGTTTGAAACCAAGCTCACTTCACTTGATAATTCCACCATCTTCCACACTGGACTTCCAAGGTCATCTTGGAGCCCAACATCCATCCAGCAGAGAGGAAGGAGAAGGCATGAAGATTTGAAAAGGAGGGTTACATGGCCCTAGCCTGACAGCTGAACACTTGATTTCTACACCCATTCCATTGGCCAGAATTCAGTGTTGTGTTCACATCTAACTGCTGGGAAGACTGGGGGACATAGTTCAGCAGTTGCTGGCACAGCATGCAGATTAATGAAGGCTTGCAAAGCAATTAGCTCAGCTCCTCCTTCACAGTAAGGATGAAAAATGGTAGAATGGTAGTAGTCACAATTTTTTATCATAGTAACAGAAGCAGCCCTCTAATGCACTTACACTTTTTTCTTCATATATTATGTAATGCGATTTCTATTTTTCTCAGTTTTTAGTATGACACATATGAAACTAAGAAGCAATGTGGTATGATGAAAATAGCATGGTCTTGGAGATGTGGCTTCTAATCCTGTATGATCTTGGACAAATCACTCAGACAATCTGTACGCCAGTTTCCTTATTGGAAGAATGACAGAGTATCTATGTAGATTCCACCCAACCCCATCTCCCTAACTCTAAAGCTTTTTTTTCATAGAAGTAATGAAAAAATATAACAAAACAAAACATGAAGTAACTCAGAATAGACAAGTGACAGAACACAAGTTTTACATGGGCTTAGATAGGGAAGATTTATAAAAGAGTAGTCGTTTAAGCCGGTTCTTGCAGAAGGTGATGGTCTTGGATAGTGAGAATGAGGTAAGGCATGCTGCGCCAGGAAGTTATGACAGGACCATACACAAGAAGAAATTGGGGGAGTGAGTGTGGTAAGGAGAAAAGACTGACTGGAAAAGGGAGTGTATTGGGGTGGGGCTGGAGAGTGAGTTAAAGGTGGAGTTTGACAGGTAGAGGGGAAAAAATGTTAATGATAGGTTACCAGGCTTACAAGGTCATATTTAATACAAAAGTATCCCAGTTGGAAACCAACCATAGTTTTGGATAAGCCAATGATGTCATTAAAACCTGCTAGATATTATGAATAGAAATTTGGTTAGATCATAGCATTTGACACGGCAGTATCTTTGCTTAAATTGCTGAATTTCTAAGGTCTAAATGCCATAAAACAATCTTCCAAGTATGTTACTCATCTGAATTCTATGCCTATTTCAAGGAAAAGTTTTTATGGTAATGAAAGAAAAATAAAAGTGTACGAAGAATCAGATAGTTTATGTTGAGAAACCTCATTTCCCTGCTTTATTTTATTTTTTTAAATCTAGGATAAATATGTAGGTAAGGCATGAGTCAGAGCAAACTCAGAAAGTACCTAGAAGCTGTCAGCATTTGAAACATGCTAGCTAGTTTCATGTGGGTGAAGTATGGTTTTCAAGTAGACAAATTGAAAATAGAACTTGTATGTTTAGATTTTGCCATTCTCTAGGAGACTTACACAGATGTTTGACGAGCTATAAGGGGGAAGAATTTCTTCTTGGGAACTGCTATAGAGAGCCTTGTTAGGAGAGGATATGGCCCCAGAATGGATCTTGCACACAGTTGTTCTCAGGACTATCTTAGCTGAGGTAAGTACCGACAGTTCAGTCCTCAAATCAGGTTTCTAGTAAAGGTCCATGTCACACCCTCAAGAAACAGAACTTTGAAACACTCCATAAGGAAAGCTGTTGGATGACATCCTTGACTCCCCTTCAGCTCTGATAAGCACTTGGGAAACACCATTTTTGTTTTTTTATTTTTGAGAAAATGCTACATGTTAGATAAATAAACTCTTTGTAATTAACAATATATTAATTTATTTACACAAATAAAATATTCTACTATTAAATAACCACATGACTGTGGCACAAGTCACACGACTTTTCTGGGCTTCAGGCTTAAATTTTCTTCTCTGTAAAATATGCTGACTAGCCGGGCTCGGTGGCTCAGCCTGTAATCCCGTGCCTTTGGGATGCTGAGGTGAGCGGATTGCCTGAGCCCGCGGGTTCAAGACCCGCCTGGGCAGCAAGACCTCATCTCTACAATAAATCAAAAAATCAGCCGGGCGTGGTAGCGCATGCCTGTAATTCCGGCTACTCGGAAGGCTGAGGCGGAAGGATCGCCGGAGCCCAGTAGGTCGAGGCTGCGGTGGCCGGGAGCGGCCACTGCACTCCAGTCTGGGCGACAGTGTGAGACTCCAACTCAAAAAAAAAAAAAAAAAAATGCTGACTAGATTATATAATCTCCAGGGCCTCTTCCTGACCT
This sequence comes from Carlito syrichta, assembly GCF_000164805.1. NCBI lineage: Eukaryota > Metazoa > Chordata > Mammalia > Primates > Tarsiidae > Carlito > Carlito syrichta. The sequence goes on along the minus strand of NW_007254746.1, from coordinate 175,213 downwards.
AAAATTATAAATTCAAATTCAAACAATTTCCTCTATTTGGTGAAGTAACATGAAGCATAAAGTTACTTTACCACATTATTCTAAATCTCTAAGACTCTTAACATACAAGAAGACACTGGCAGACAACTGAGCAAGTACTAAAGGAAGAATTCTCTGTTCAACACAACAGCACATTGGTGGGAGCACCAAATTTAGAGCTACATCCCTTCCTTTTTCAAGACAAGAAAAGACATGAGCTCGTGTTCATGTCTTTATACTTCTTAGAAACACCAGTGATTTTATTGTGGCTCAACAGCAGATTCTCTGGCTGTGTGCGCTTTCTAGTTTGGCAATGGTTTATTTGCCATCTATACTTATACTTTATTCTAATTGATGTTTTTGCATGGGTTCTGCTTCTCTTTCAGAAAGTAATTTCCTCTAAAGAAGGACTGTATCCTAAGTAGAGCTAAAAAGAAATTCTAAATTTTAGGGCACCACTGCCCGATATGGTAGGCATTAGCCACAAGGGGCTATTTAAATTTAAATTAATTATAATTAAATCGGATTAAAATTTTAGCTCCTCAGACATATAATTGCTCACTAGATACATGTAGCTAATGAGTACCATTTTGGAAAGCAAAGCTATGGAACATTTCCATCACTGCAGAAAGTTCTGTAGGACAGTGTTGCCTTAGAGTTCAAGTAGTAGTAGTCACAAATTCATATTTGTCATAGATGGTGGGAAACTTGGAAGCCACTTAATTCCTTATTCTCTCCAGTACCATTCAAATATTTTCAATACCAGAGAATTTATCATCTTACAAAGTGTCTCATTCCACTCTTGGAAAATGTTTATATTTGAGAATTCTTTAAACAGTGTTAAAATCCATATCCCTATAATGTCTGCTCTCTCTTCTCTCTCTCTCTCTCTCTCTCTCCTCCTCTCTCACAGGACAAGTGTAATAAATTCTACAACCTAGAGCTTCATCAGAGAGTCTATATCAGCTATTGTGTCTCTAGTTAACTCTTCTTTTTCAGTTAACCCATGCAGGTGAGGAGGCTGAGGCCTGAGGTGTTAGCAGTCCTCCCTGGAGACTCTGCGATAGAGCTAAGACTATTGTGTCCAGTCATGCCATACTGCTGTCAAGTTTAGCAACTAATTCATTAAAGAATGTATGTACATAAATGTATAGAAGTTCTTGCTTTCAATTTTGTTATTGTTGTTTTATTCTCTTTTTCCACTGCATGATTCTTAAGAGACTAGGCTATTTCTTCCCCAGCAGAGTAAAGATCACTCAAACTCTGCATGAATGTTTCAGAACATAAAACATTAAACAGCCACCCTCGTCCCCACCCTAAATAACCCTAGGTTCCCAACTCAGAAATCACCGAATGGCTTGCTTCACTTTGACAGTTCAAAAGCAGTTTGAGAGTAAAAGAGAAGACTAGAAGTAAAAGAGTAAGGATAAATGATGAACATCCAAATGGGTTGTCTAGAAGAGGGGATGTTCTTGATATTGTATTCAGTAAGAAAGGGCATCTACCTCTCCACGCCGAAGACTTTGCGGTAGAAATATTGGGTTAAGTGTCAATTACAGCTTTAGATCTGTTGAACAAATGTTTACTGAAGTTTGGGCTCTGAGCTGGCACAACAGAGATGATTGTCTTTACCTTCTAGTCACCGGCAGGGAGGCTGGGTTGAGTCAATAAACAGTCAATTACCATGACTCCATTGGCCACTCCAAGGGATGTTTTTTCAAAGGGCCCAGTGGATCACTCTTGGAGTTTGAGTGGTCACAAGCAGTTGCTGTTAGTAGCAGAGCAACTCCTGAGAGTCACTAAATAAGAGGATCCACAAACCACACTTCTTGGGGAAGAAGATTACCTGATTAACTCAGTCTGGGCACAGCAGAGAATCAGGCACTGTGTGAGCAGCTATCTCCTTTGCCAACCAAAAAGCTGATACCTGATTCATTTTATTATCTTTGGCATGCAATCAGAAATAATGCTACTACCAGTGCAGAACTGCCACTTCTTTTTGCACAATCACCAGCCTCTACCACCAACCACTCCCATCAATATCCAGTATCCTGCTAAGTCTGTGGTTGAAGATTTTATGTGCGTGTGTATATATATATATATATAGAATTTTATATAGAATTACTATATATGTAAATATACACACATGATTTTATTTTATGTTTTGTACTTTAATGGTCTTATAATTTGTACGTAAATGTATACTTATATAACGTGTATTCCTAATTGCATATACTTATAAATACATACAGTATTTTTATATCACACACACACACACACACACACACACACACACACACACACACATATATATACACATACATACACTGAGGATATTCTGGAAGAATATATAAAAATTTTTTTGTGGTGGTTGTCTTGGCAGAGTAGGAATGGGATTCTTGGGGCTAGAGAAAAGAAGATTACATTTGAATTTCATTTTATATGTCTTCATTTTTAACACTATTACTTTTAAAGCCGCATTATTAATACTTGATTATACCAAGAATACCACCATCTATCGTCACTTCGCAAAGTGAGTTCCAACATGAAAACAGAGTTGAGAGATATTGTTCCAGGCTGGGTTTATAGGGTGCCTTACCTTAGATTATTTAAGTTGTTGTGATTCTTTCCACATCTGATGACTTGAGATAACTTGACTCAAAATAAGACCAAGTGAGGTGAGATATGTGACTATGTGGCAGTGCTTTGCAAGCTACAAACTCCTACATTTCGGTCCATAACACTGGCTTGTTTGAAGAGTGCTCGGGACTACCCAAACCTACTAAAATCATCTAGGTCCCGTCCTCCTCACTAGACTATTTGAGAGGGAGTTGTGGTACAAGCTAAGGTAAGAGAGGGTAGGGGAAGAGGTCTCCAGAAGTGCTGATGTAGTCAGGTCTCCTTGTGGAGGGATGCCCCTCTTTGCCATGAGCTTGAGCTGCCATAATTTCCCCTGTGCTTAACTGATGAGTGAGGAAGTTTGCTGGGACAATGAAATATCATGCCAGGTAGTTTCACGAAAATGTAGCAAATTCATGTCTCTTTGTCCAGGTTGAGCCATCTCCCACTCTGCTTTGCCACTCTTTTATTTACTTTCTTGAATCCTCTTGTTTATTTGTTATTATTCTTTTTTTTAAAAGATAGCGTCTGGCTCTGTTGTCCAGGTTGGAATGCGGTGGAACAATCATAGCTCATTGCAAACTCCAATTTCTGAGCTCAATCTATCCTTCTACCTCAGTCTCCAGAGTAGCTAGGACTACAGGCATGTACCATCACACCCCACTAATAATCTTTTAATTCAACCAACATTTATTGAGTCACTCCTCTATGCCAGGTACTGTGGTCAGGCCTAGGGATAGGAGATGAATGTAATATAGCCCAAGCTATCATGGTGTTCACTGTCAGTAGTGGCTAAGAGCATGGAAATAAATAATTGCAATCCAGTGTGTTGACTCTCACAGCAGAAAGATGCACAGAGTACGGTGACCCTGACAAACGATGGGAAAGGAAAAGGAGAAGATGTTGAACAACGGATAGGAGTTTGCCAGACAGGGATTTTGAACAGACAGAGCAGCATGAGGCAGAGGGACTGGAAAGTGCATGAGAGATTCAGGAGAAAGCGATGAGTTGGATTTGGCTGAAATAGAGAGTGAGGACAAAGTGACAGAAACAAATCTAAAAAGGCTGGGGCGGGTCAGGCTGTAAATGGCATTGTGTGTGGTGTTCAGGAGTGCGGACACCGCCCGGTCAGCAGTAAAATGAGAATGAATTCATTTGATTTTGCATCTTTTGTAAAAGAAAACTTATATGAGGGGGTACCTGAAAAAGACAGAATTTATTTATAAAAAAGTGTGTACTTTCTTCTTACATGTTTAAACTTCAGTCACCTTCAAAGTACACCTATTGCTTGATGAAATACACCTTTTGAGATGCTTTTTCCACCGCTCAAAACAGTTGTTGAACGCGTCAGTTTGGATGCCTTTTAATGCTTCTGCCAAGTTTTTGTTTCACCTCTTTCATCTCTTCCACACTATTTCCCTTTGAGAACTTTTTTATCCGTGGAAACAGAAGAAAGTCCCTCAGGGTGAGATCAGGTGAATAGAGAGGGTAGGGCACTGGGTCATATTGTTTTGATTAAAAACTCCTGAACACTCAGCGTGGTGTGGGCAGTTGTGCTTGTAAATTACCCATCATGAAATGGGCAAATGCACTGAAAGAATCTCAAGAAAAAAAAAAAATTCCCTGAAGTTGACCGCGTGTGGCCTCTTACAACAATGCTATCTGGTACACTGATGCTGGTAGGTGCCTAGAACACTTAGCTAGTGAGGGCAACCTGTACTACAAAGGGCCTCCCCTCCAAAAAATAATACTGTTTTTGTTTTTTGTTTTTTTTTAGTTGGAGTCTCACTCTTCTCACCTAGGCTGGAGTGCAGTGGTACACTCACGGCCACCACAGCCTTGACCTGCTGGGCTTAGGCTATCCTTCTGCCTCAGTCTTCCAAGTAACTAGAACTACAGACACACGCCACTACACCCAGCTAGTTTTTGTGATTTGTTGTAGAGACAAGGTCTCACCAAGTTGCCCAGGCTGGTCTTGAACCTCTGGGCTCAGGCAATCCTCTCGCCTCGGCCTCCCAAAGTGCTGGGATTACAGGACGAGCCATCACGCCTAGCCTCTTTTTTTAAAATAATTTTTTACAATTTGCTATAATTCCTTGTAGAGCTACAGTGATTTTCCTTTAACAGACTAATAATTTATTTATGGTAATAACTTTTGTACCTACTTGTTTCATTGCAAAGTGGAATTTGTCATTTATATTCTTTCTATTTCTTTCAAGTAATTGTATGTGTGCATGTGTATGTGAGATACACATGTACAAATCATGATATTTTCAATTTCCTCTTTTTGTTACATTTCCTGTGTACTAAGCTGGGATATTTATAGTATTTATTCTTCTGAATGATGCAATGGGTTAACAAGATAATATATCAGGAAGGAAATCTCTTAAGGTACAAGGACCTTGACACTACCTTTTGTTTCGGTTTGATTAAACAGATGGAATTCCACGCAAGTGGAAAGTTGTGAAGGCGGACACCAGTAGCACACACACCATCAGCGAACAAAAGGGGTGGGAAGACGCCGAAAGGAAAGGCAGCAGAATGGTTTCTAGCATCTCACTCTTTACCAATAATATTATGCTGCTTTAAGCCCTATTGTTCAAAATCCAGGTTTTGTACCAGTAAGAAAAATGATGTTTTTACTTGTGAAATGCTAAAACTCCTAACCATCAGAGAAAGGAGTGGGTGATTGCCTGGAAAACGACTCATACATTCTTCGAACATTTCTCTTACACAGTAATTATTTTATGAACATGTAGAGCGCACTGGGAGCTACAGTAAATGTGGGAGTTATTTCTGAATAAACATTACTGAAATTTTTGATCAGAAGTATTCTTCATTTTGTATACAGACACTATGGAGATATCAAAAGTCAACCAAACTTTAAGTGTACTGCTTTTGAAAGTTTGGCATGACCTAATTTCAGTTAACTGAAAATATTTTTAATTACAGATAAATATACTTGAAATGCCACCTTGCTTAGAGGACACTTTCTTTCCAACTAATTCTTGTAATGTTGAAATGAGAATTAATGAAAAACAGTAATATGAAGATCCAAGTTTAAGGGTTTTTTTTTTCATTTTTAAAAAGGATATACATTTTACCAATTTAACTAGAACCTTTTTTTTCCCTACTTAGTTGTATTTTTCTAATACACAGACTTGGAGAAATTATCAGCACTCCAGTAAATATTTTAACAACACATTAAGTTTAGATACATTGTTTTAAATGAAGAAAAAGTTTAGTACAACTTAATGAACAGGAAATATGCTTAATGTTCGTGGGTCTGTGAGTTGTGATCCGTCAGTAAATAAAACAGTATGCTGAGAAAGAATCGGCTACTTAGCAACAGTAAACACGGACATCCTTCCAAAAGCCCAGGTCAGTATCCACAAGAACAGTTTCACTGCAAAGCACCACATTGAATAAAAATTGCTTCCAAATAGAGTAATGCTTGGGAAATAATACTATCAAGGAAGAGAAGGCACAGAAAGGTATTTTAGTGTGGAGGAAAATGCGGGGATTTGGAAGACTGCCCTGGGTTTCAATCCCAGCTGGGAAAAGTAACTTAAGCTCTCTGTGTGTCTGTCTTCTCATATATAAAATGGGAGAAAGGATACATATCTTATAAAATTGCTATAAGTATTAAATGTGTGAAAAGAAGAAAGTGTTAAGCTTACTTCTTAGTTTCCTTTTCCTAGTATTTCTACTTAAGACAAATTAATGTGTATGCTAATAAAATATATTAACATAATCATCAACTCTTTTACATGTGCAGAAATGACATACTTGGGCTCCCACATCAGGTGAACATGGGCCTGTGAAGTATCATTAGCCCCTACCCCAGGCAGCTCTGGAAGCCTCATCTCTAGGCATCCCTGCCCTGCTCTCACCATAATTCTGATAATCCAGATGAACTCTCTGAGCTTCATCAGTTTATGATTATGTTCTGCTCATCCAGAGAAAACCAAGTGTTTTAAAATCCTTTCTGGAGTAATTCAGAAATAATCCATTGAGTTCCCCTTTTTCATGGGCTTTAATTTTCCTCTAATTCCTTCTTGCGTTTATAATTACATTATGGTAACAGTGAACACAATGACAACTGTCATTGAGTGGAGACTAGCTTCATATCAAGCACTGTGCTGAGTCTTTTTTGTATATAATCCTTCTAGCAGTTCAGAGACATAGGGATTTTTATCTGCATATGTGTTTCTTGATTGCAAGAACCATCCCTTCCAAGGCAATCTTCCTGAAAGAGCCAGGACTCTCTTAGAAGGAAGTTTCCTGGATGTTCTGGTTCTGCAGACCAGAGGCGCCTCCACCTGCAGAACTCTCTTTTGCCTTCTGATATCAGAGAGAAAATGGACACTCCAGCCACGTGGTGCGTTCACTCATATTCTATGGTCATATTTCCCACACTCTTGCCCCAAGGGTAGGAAGGAGGAAAAACTCCAGTGGCCCGATTCTAGGCCTTCCTGCCAACCCAGAGGGATCACTTGGTTCTTCTTAGCCTAGAGCTTTTGGGATAAAATAAAATTAATATCTATCAAAATGGATAAGATCCTTGCAATGTCTGCTTGACTCCCTCACCTCCTCTCACCATGTGTTTTGGCTACCTGTTACATTATCAATTCCACACCTCCCTAAATCACACCAGCTGCAGATGAATCTCTCTCTGAAAAGCATTCTCACATAAAATAATCTCATTTATGCCCACAGTGACAATTGGATCTTATACATAAGACAATGACTGATGTTCAGAGATATCAAACAGGTTTGCGTAAGATGCCCCGGGTAGTAAGAGCTAAGACTAACACTTAGATCTTTTAATTTCAGAATACTTTGCTGTTCTGCATCTTGATCTTGTCAACTTTTAATATATTTCCAGGAATGTCAGAAATCCTTTCTTGTCTCATTTAAATCCCCAACGCCATGGAAAATGTTTACCTTACAAAGATATTTAGCAGCATTAATAAGTTGTAGCAGTTAGCACATGTGTTGACTGTTGAATGCTAAGGAATGTTAAATGCTTAAAATGTTTTAAAAGAGTGATTCACTATCATTACCAAGAAACTATGTGATGAGGATGATTCACTATAGAAAGTTTAAATGAGACTTTGAAATAGACTGTACGAATCATAAATTATACAAAGAAAGAGAGAGAGTAAAGAAAAAATCCTTTGTGGTTGCTTTTCTTACAACTGAATATCATTTTACCAGAAAAGGGCTTGGCCAACCTATTGATTTATTCTGGATGGATGCTGTTTTTTGCTTTATTATACATTTTAAAGACCTAGTGTTTATTTTAATAATTTCATTTTTCCTCCCTTCTACTTTACCTTTTCTTTCCCTTCTTTCTTTTTCTTTTTTCTTTTATTTTTCTGGGGGTATTAAAATAAGTTTGTACAAAGAAATCACATATTGTATGACAAAATTGGTATCTGTCAGAATGAGCCTATTTTTGGCTTCCTTAGTCTTTTCTCCTTGTCTACAGATAATGCCTATAATTTTTCTCCAAGGAAGATAAAGATATGAGAATAATCTGCCTCTAAAAGTGGAATGGGAGTAGAATCAGTGTTGAGATGTCAGGAATTGATTCTTCAGGGAAGTTTTCAAGCTTATGTAGGTTAGTGAGTTAGGGTTCTCCAGAGAAACAGAACTAATATGATGTAGGTAGATAGATATCGATCGATATAGATCTAGAGAGAGATTTTAAGAGTGTGGCTCTTGCATGGTTGCAGAGGCTGAACAGTTCAGAATCTGCAGGTAGGTCACCAGGCTAGAAACCCAGAGAAGAGTTGGTGCTGTAGTTCCAGTACAAATGCCGTCATTATTGAGGTCAGTCTGCTTTACTCAAAGTCTACTGATTTGAATGTTAATCTCCTCTTAAAAAAAAGTTTTTACAACACAGAAACATCTAGAGTAATGTTTTAAAAAATATCTGAAAACCATGACCTAGCCAAGTAGACACATAAAATGAGCCATCACAGATGACCAAATACTCCCTACAGAGACCATTGCCCCATGTCCAATTTTCAACTTGGTCAGAAAAAGGAGACTAGCCCTATAATAAACTGTATTAGACTTTCTCCTTGTCTCTCCTTAGCATAGCCAAATTTTAAAATTATTTTTACAAACTAAAATTTGGTTCCCTACATTTACAGGAACTTAGGAGGAAAATTGTGGCTTCAACTCTAACTGTAGTGTTACAACTCAATAGCAATTTTCTTTGCTAGAAAATCTGGCAAAATTATTTTCTCCAAGCTATGAGGATTTGACAATTTCTTTCTTACTAGTCACTATGACAAAGGCATAAATCTTTGAGATTGTGGAAGTCACTTTCCTAGCATTTTGTAATAATTCCAGTTCTTTAATTCCTTTCTTTAAACTTCTAATATTAATTCATTCCTTACTCTGTTCCCTACTCTGTCATATAGATTTAAGAGTAGCTCAACAGCAATTGAGTCAGAGCTGGAGAAAGAGGAGAAGTTTATGGGTTCTGATTACGCCCAGTCCTTAGTAATCCCACTCTCCCCAGGGCTTCCACCCATGGAAGCTGTCATTATGTGTATATGTGTGTGCTTGTGTGTATTTGTATTTGTAGCTGTGTCTTTGAGAAGAGAAGAGCAAGAATTGAGAGAAGAATGCAGAGGACATAAAGAAAAAAGAATAGGATTTTTTTTTTTTTTTTGAGATAGGATCTCTCTCTGTCACCAGGCTATATTGCAGTGACATGAGCACAGTGCACTTAAACCACTGGGCTTAAGTCAGCCTTCTGCCTCAGCCTCCCAAGTAGCTATGACTACAGCATACACCACCACACCCAGATTTTTTTTTTTTTTTGTAGAAATGAGCTCTTCTATGCTGCCTAGACTGGTCTTGGACTCCTAGGCTCAAATAGGTCCTTCTTCCAACTCCTGCCATGGCTTCCCAAAGTGCTGGGATTACAGGTGTGAGCCCTTGCTCCCAGCCTAAAATTTTTTTTTTCCTTTCAGTTCTGTGTCCTTAAATGCTTGAAAAATTAGGATTGAGAAGGTATAGTTCAATTTTAAAAAGAGATGTTTGCTGATATCTAAATCTTTCTCCAATGTCAAGATTGGCATTGGGTTGCTTCCATGAAGAATGGGGTGTAAAGGATGGAATTGAAAGACAGGAGGAAGCCGGACTCGGTGGCTCAGCCTGTAATCCCGCGCCTTTGGGAGGCTGAGGTGAGTGAATTGCCTGAGCCCGCGGGTTCGAGACCCGCCTGGGCAGCAAGACCTCATCTCTACAATAAATTAAAAAATCAGCCGGGTGTGGTAGCGCATGCCTGTAATTCCAGCTACTCGGGAA
>NW_007254746.1:142568-165224 GCF_000164805.1 Carlito syrichta | reverse complement strand
TCCAGTCTGGGTGACAGAGTGAGACTCCAACTCAAAAAAAAAAAAGAAAAGAAAGAAAGACAGGAGGACATCATAGGCATGGGGGCATGCAAGGGTGTTGAAGACTGGTAGGAAAGCAGCCTGATCAAACTGGAGAACAGCAAGAAATGAGGTTGGATAAACAGCCTAAAGACACATTTTGAAGGGTCTTGGCAGCCCCATGGAGATGAAGCCTGTCACAAGTGTTTTGCAATGATTAGAGCAGAGACACAATGGTAAGTGGAGAGAAATGAGAAGGAATGAACAGAATGCCAAGGAGGGAGCTTTGGAAGCCCACATTCCTAATGGGGAGATGAGAGAGGAGATACGCGTGTCTTGTCTCATGCCTGATTTCCTCTCTGAAGTCGGAAGGACATCATCTGATGATGCTAACTAAAGGCAAGGCGAGAGATTTGAGACTGAGGCTTGAGAGAAGGTTGTTCAATTCCACAAGCATTTGGAAGCTTCTGCTCTGGACTAGTCACAATGCCAGGTGTTAGGAATAAATAAACAAGGCCCCCTCTTCTCCTTTTTCTTTCAGTCTTCTAGCAATCAAGAAGAAATTTTAGGTTAGTTTCTAAGTAAACTTAGTACATTGGAAGAAGAACCAGCTACACAATTTGCAGGGGCTTGTGCAAAATGAAAATGCAGGGTCCTGGCTAGACTTGGTGGCCCAACCTGTAATCCCAGCACTTTGGGAAGCTGAGGTGAGTGGATTGCCTGAGCCCACGGGTTTGAGACCAGCCCAGGCAACTTGGCGAGACCTCGTCGCTACAATTAAAAAAAAAAATTACCCAGGTGTGGTAGTGCATGCCTGTAGTTCTGGCTACCTGGAAGGCTGAGGCAGAAGGATCGCAGGAACCTAGCAGGTTGACGCTGGGGTGGCCGTGAGTGTGCTACCGCACTCCAGCCTGGGCGACGGAGTGAGACTCCAACTCCACAAAAAAAGAAAAAAGAAAAGAAAATGCAGGACCCCTGGCTCAAAAATTAAGTTCAACAATGTAACAATAGGGTCAATCCCTTCAGGTCCCTTCCCACTGTGGGAGTTTTTCTGTCCTCTCAATAAATCCTGCTTCCTCACTTAAAAAAAAAGAATGTGACAGCACCATACACAAGCAAGCCTGGGGCCCTCTGGTCACACATCCACTGAGCTGACCCTTGCAATAATTTCAACTGTCCCTATAGATGACTGCTCCACCTCTTTAAAGTGCTCTGGGTCTCTGATATTCTCTCCCTCTGGCGATTCCCTTGCAGGTGGGATGGAAATGTGGGAGGAAAGACTATGTGGTTCCCAGCAATGCTGCCTCCGTCCTCATTGGTTTCTATAGTAAAGCAGCTGGTTTTTGCATTTCCTATGCTGGTGGCCACTGAGGTGCAGGCAGTTCATCGATTTTGAGTATAAAGTGCTGAAGCCTGTAATTCCAACCATTTTCCTTTCATGTCATGATGTTGTCCGAGGTGGCCTCCTGGCCCTGGTCCTGGGCTTAGCCAGTCCGCCAGTGCATTCAGCACCTCTATGGTTTCTTGCCAGGGCACACTGAAACATCTAGCCCCTGGATTCCACTGTGAACACTGCTAAGGCCCATCTCCACTGTCCTACACTCTCCCCCAAACCACTGTTACTCAGTGATGGGTTCAGCTCTTGTCTGGGCTCCCTGAGAAGGTGGATCATGTGTGCTGATGTTATTAGGCTTCCTCAAGGTTTCAAAAACATCACCAGGTTAGTCTAGTAATGGAGGTACAAGGATCTGCCTTTCTGCCCCGTGCCCATTTCCACCCACGGTTTCTGGACCTTCTCCTTTCAACCATTCCTCCAGCTAACCACTGTCTGCATATTCCTAAACAAAGAACATTTGCCTCTTTTGTTCACTTTGCTGTATTCCTAACACTTAGAATAATACCCAGCACATCAGAGGCATGGGGTTATCTGACATATGAATAAATATCTATATCCCTATGGCAGCAAGTCTCATGACCTAGAAGGCACAGGTGGAAGGCATTCTCTATGCCTGCAGAAGAATTTCTATTATGTAAGAGCTAAAATTTTATCTCTTTCAACAAACCCCAGCTTTCACAACTACTGTCTTTCACCTAAATCCCTATGGATACTATAAACTGAATATTAGTGCTTCTGCTCTCCTTACATTCCTACTGAAATGGTTCCAAACCTTTATTAGGCCATAGATGCTTCTAGAAAAGGGGGTGGAAAGGTGGGCAGTTTGTACAAGAGACTGTAAAATAAAACAAAGTAAAGAAAATATCCCAGACACACATTACTTTCTCCAAGGACCTAATTGCACACACTGAAGAGGGTAGGATGTGGTGAGAGAAAACAAGGAGAGGAGAGCATGTTTCTGTCAAGGATATGTCTTCAAGTCATTCAAATCATTTCACAAAGCTGGATGGTCTACTACTATTAGCAGAACCAGTCACACTCCCCTTTGCATGCAAGGCCACAGTCTGTTTGCAAGAAGTACAGAATTAAGGAAATGCTCTTTGAATTTTAAGTAGGTTATCTACAAACTCAAAGCCATGAATTTTATTACTACTGCATCCTTCTTTTCCCTCCTCTTCTCCTTTTTCTTCCTGTTCTTTTTCATTACCCCCTTTTTCCTCTTCCTCTTTGGCCTCTCCCTTTTTTGGGGACAGTCCACAGCAAGGCAGATTGTTGAAAGTGCGTGAAAGGAAAAATAAGGGAATGAACCAAAGTTTCATCTTGTAGTATCTTACATCCTTAAAAGTTGAAACACTGGGTCCTTTGAGTGGGTGCAAGCACATCTGTGATTCTTTTTGAGTCTATTGTCTACTTCTGAAAAATCTTATATTGGTTTTTTTTTTATGGAAAAAGATTAATCCTGAATTTTTATATATCTTTAAATGATTCTACAATCATATGTTTTCCTATATCACCTTCCCCCTTACCACCATGTAACAGAAACAACTCTATGTGCTCCTCAAACTTGGTTTCATTTTCTTTTCCTAGGCACATATTTCCCACCTCTTTTGTAGTTAGGTTGAAGCCATGTGGGTTTTGCCCAATGGAAATAAATAAAACAGCCACATACCACCATATTCTCTTTTCCCTTTTACCATCACTTGCTTAAGATGGCAGTATGCAAAGTGCTAGATCACTGAGTCACCATTTGGAAGACAACCTCAAAAGGAAATCCTGCAACCCCTCATTAGACCATGGCACGAGCAAAAATTAAACCTTATTGGATGATGCCATTGAACGTTGATATTTGTTACTGCAGACAAGTTGATCTTATCCTGACTCTTTACTCAGGAAGAAACATTATCACCGGTCCTGGATTCATTCTAATTGAACAAACATAGGTCATATGCCCATCCCTGAAATAATTACTGTGGCCAGGAAAATTTGGTACATCGATTGGCCAAGTTTGGGTCACATGCTGTACTGCGGTGGGTAAAATTAGTCTTAGAATCACAGTAAGTTGTGTCAGTAGCCATGAAATAAAACTAGTTTCAGGTTACAGCAGGCTGTTTCAGCAGCCAGGTTTGCACAGAATTATATTCTTGGAGCAGTGTTATATATGCCCTGAGTACTTTCCCCCCCAGATTCTCAACTATGTTTTAGTTGGGTGTGACAAAAATGACCCAATTAATATGATCAATTTTCACAACATTTAGTCATGGTCACGGTCATTCTTACCAAATTTCACAGTAAATAGTGTTGGGAATTTTTAAAAGGAAAAAAGGAATGAGAAGGAAGGAAAAAAGGGAGAGAGGGAGAAACAAAGGGGAGAGAGAGAGGGAGTGGTCCACTGCCTATCATTACCATAAGAGAAAAGGAAGAGGAATTGTAGGTGGGGATAGTCTTTCCAGGACATTCTGGCATGTAAACAGTCTTTCAAATACAAGACAAAAAAAAAAAAATACAAGATACTCTCTTTGGGTGCCTCTTCTCTCTGGCTCTCTCCTGGTTGCTCTGGAGCTTGGTGCAGGTAGAGCCAGCAGAAAAAGGGCGAGAAGAATGTGCACAGGCTGGATTTTCCATTTCCTCTCTTGTGTTCTGTTTTTCCACCTTGCAGTTTAACTTGATTGAGAGCAAGAGGTTAAAAACAGAGAGGCGGCACCAGCTCCTTTCCAAGCTGTGACCAGATCACACATGTAAGCCTGGATTCAGAGGAGTGGACTGAAGCCTTGGCCATTTAGGACAGAATTGTTCCAATACCTGGGTTCTGTTTTGCTTTATGAACCAATACCTGGGTTCTATTTTGCCTTATGAGTGTTGGGACACAGAAGCATTTGGACTCCGTGGAAAGGCACTCTTAGGCTGCTGCTGTCTCCTCCACTGGTCTTGATTTACCCACCTCATTACCCACAACCTATGAAGCATGCATATCTTTTCCTTTTACTTATTCCAAATGTGTGGGGTTATGAGGGTTAACAGCCTTTCTTATTAACAAGAAGCTGGTCAGCCCTGTGGCCACAGAGACAAAAGGAATCACGGTTGGAAATATGCATCTTCTCCCTCCTTTGGTGTGATGCCATCATTTAAACTATCTAAAAATAGAGAAGAATTTATTCCATATGTAAAGCCCTAAAACTCAGAAAAACCGAATTTGAAACTTTCTTTAATTATGCCATATTTAACAATAAACTTTGTAATATAAAAATCTCATCTTACTGCACAATATATTCTTTGACTTTTTTTACATCAAGAAAAAAATGTGTTTGACCTTTTTTGAGTTCTTTCGGGGTTTAAAATTATAATCTATTTATCTGTCATACATCTTTATATATAAAATTCAAAATCTAGACTAACTATTCAGCATACTATATTTTTAAAGATTAGAAAATGTAGTTATAAGCAGAGAGTATGTTATTAGAGTTAACATTACTTTCTGCAAATATCTGTAATTGTCACTCACAGATAAGGTTATTTTGTTTTTTCCTTCTGGTCTTGAAATGTTGTAGAAAGAGTGGAGTTTCATGTTTCATAAGAATTCTCTATTGTAAAGCATTATCAGTTTTTGTGGTGGGTGGGAGGAATAAACACCTCTCCCTTTTTCTGTTTTCCTTCTCTGGTTGGAGATGGTGCCCTTCTCCTTATATGCTATCCCTTTACCCACCTGTATACAAGAAGAAGATGCACTTTGTGGAAGATTTCTTGCAAAGGTGGGCACAAGAATTCCTTCATCTTCGGGTCCTTTACATAGTCGATTTGTCACTCCTCCTCCAGGAGGTGGAATTAATTTCTTCATCCTTTCCATCTGGCTGGTCCTGTGACACTTTCACCAACAGCATGCATGCAAATGATAGGCTGTGACTTCAAGACCTCACTGCCTTGAGTGACTTTACTGCTTCTGCTCTTGTCCCTTGTGTGCTGCTGCTACATATAGTAGTCTAGACTAGACTTCACAATGAGGAGAAACTGCATGAGGGTACAGTTCAACCAACAGCCAAAACAAAACACCACATGTGAAAATACCAGATGGGGTCCACCTTTGACCCTCCAGCTCAAGGTAAGCTACAGATGACTGCAGCTATGTGTGTACCCCAGAAAGAACCAGCAGAATGGCCTCCCAACGGGGCCCAGTGAAAACTGCTGACCCACAGTATTGTGAACAGAGAGAATAGTGGTTGTTTGAAACCAAACATTTTTTCAGGTGACTTTTATTTCATTTTTCTTTTGGAGACAAGGTATTGCTGTTTCCCAGGCTGATCTCAAACTCCTGAGTTCAAGCAATCCTCCAGTCTTGGTTTCCCCAAATCCTGAGATTACAGGCATGAGTCAACATGCCCAACTATCAGGTGGTTTTTAAACAGCTATGAATAATTGATAAAGACTTAATCTGACTGCTGATCAGAATAGTCCCTTTCTCTCACTCTCCTCTTGATAGGAAGCAGTCCACTGAGAACCCATGTTGATTTTTCCTCCTCCAGATCATAATGCTACAGTGCATCTAGATTGATGCATATATATTTTCAAATGTGAAAGAGCCAGGAATTAAAGTAAATGTTTGACTGAAGTCAAAGCCAAAACCAAATATTGCCATGAAAGAAAAAACTTCTAGAAATTAAGAATCAATCCAAAAAAATTAAACATTTAAAATTATTATAATAATTATAATTTTAGTAGTCATATTTTTGGAATTTGATTAGTGAAATTAAAATGTATTTTAAATATGTATTTGTTTTATCTGTTTCTAACAATATATTCAATTTTCTGTGTCAGAATTGAAAGTAATTTATCAAAATTTTGAATTTCTCTCTCCTCATGAAATTTTAAGGTGGCAAAAATAATCATTTAATTCATTCTTTTAATGTGTGAAAAGTTCCCAAATAGGACTTTTTATTAAAAACACATAGTATCTTTGTATGGAATTCACTCTTGGCGTTTTCTTTTACTCATTTTTATATGAATTTAGCTTTCCTGATTCTTATAAGAAGATTTTGTTTTAACAGTTCTTATTGTTTTGGTGTAGAGCTAAAAAAAAATAATAACAGTAAGTGACTCTTTTTTCTGAATTTTTGTTGCTCTATTTTCCTGTCCTACTTTTACCTGGGCTTTTTCTTTCTTTCTTCTCATGTTCTTTCCTGGTCAATTTTGACTCAGCTTCCACTATTTTGCACATGTGTAAAGCCCTGTAAGAAGGTGGGGAGAAAAAGGAAGATGGGAGGGTGAAAAGTTGGGAAGGCAGGAGGCTAGAAGGTGGGAAAATAGAAGGTGACAGTGGGAAAGTGGAGACGAGAAGGTGAAAAGGTGCTGAAGCAAGATGGTGGGAAGGTGGAAAGTAGGAAAGTAGAAAAGTATGATGTAGAAAGTTAGAAGGTGAAAGATGAAAAGGTGGGAAGGTGGAAAGTGGGAAGGTGGAAGGTAGACAGTGAGGAGGTGGAAGGTGGGACATTGGAAGGTGAAAGTAATAACAGTAAGTGAGATGGTGGGAAGTTGGAAAGTAGAAGGTGGGAAAGTGTGAAGGTGTCAAGGTAGATAGTTGAAGGTGAAAGGTGGGAAGGAAGAAAGTGAAAGGTAGAGAATGGGAAGGTGGAAGGTGGGAAGGTGGAAGGTGGTGCTGCCTGGCTTACCGTAGGCCTCTTGTCTCACCTGCTAGTCAAGGGCAAACCCATCCCTGTTTGCTCTTTTTCTCACATTGGCCCCAGTCACCTTTATCTGTTGTCCATTTGGGGGTCGTCTATTGTCAGGTCATTAGTTATTCCCATGGCTTCCTTCTGTTTTCTACTGCACTGATGCTGAGAATATGCATGTCTTGTGCTCTTGATGGTTTATATTTTGGGACTCATTAGGTACCGTTCCACCTGGTCTTGTTGTGAATGTGGTCCTGTGCTTTTCAATGTCACTATCTTTTGTATGTGGGGATTCAGGAAGTTCTAAAATCTATACCACTTCCACCACTGGCATCTTTTCAGAATTTAATAAGAAGAGTTTTAACACAAGTTCAAGGTAGAACTGTGTGCCCATATTTGAAAGTGAATGTTCAGATATTTGTTCAGACCAGTGGTAGATCCAAATGGCATCTCTTGGTCACATTTCTTATTTGTATCACTGCTGCTGTTACACTAATTAGCTATAATAGTAACCTGTGGTATCACATGATCTCTGATCACCTATAAGTTCCAGGATGTGAGAAATAACCTGAAGATGGGCATCTGTCAATTGGGCCCTTTGACAAAACACCAAGGCCAAGATTTAACTCTGGAGTATCCTCATTACATCAATGTTGTATATGAGATCTGGCTACCCTGCTACTGGGTGGGCACATAGAATTTTGGACTTCAATATTAGGAAGCCCACCTGCATATAAGTAGAAAGCCTGTCTTCCTGCCCTGACTTTATTGGCTCTTTAAAAAAGTTTAACCTCCAAATGCCAGCCAACTCTTCATATCCATTTGTAATTACTTCAGAACTTGTATGGGAGAATTTTTTCTCTTTATTACTGGAAAAATAAACTAGGAGTCAAATATTAGAGAACATTTTAACACCTAGTGATTAAGGCATCTGGCAGGGCCTTGGAGGATAGCTTTAAGTTTTGGAAGGTCTCACTAAATGTTATGGGTGGTGAATTGGCTCCTCACTCAAAAAAAAAAAACACCACTATGTTGGCATCCTAATCCCCAGTACTTTGTATTGTGACCTTATTTGGAAAAATGATTTTTTAAAATATGAAATTTGTTAAGATGAAGTCATAAAACCTGATGTTACTGATATCCTTATTAGAAGTCAGCCATGATTGCAGAGACAGAGGGAGAACCCCATGTGACAATGAAATTATATAGCTATAAGTTAAGGAATGTAAAAGATTGCTCCAAGCCACCAGAAGTTAATGATGTGAATTTTTATCTAGTCAACCTGGGCTCTGAGAGTGTCAACTCAGGGGATTGGCAAGCCAAGCCCCAAAGAGTGTCAGCTCTAATGGGCTGGCAAGTCAAGCCCCAGGAGTGTTGGCTCTAAAAGGCTGGTAAGCCAAGTTGTGAGAGTGCTGCTGATTTGGTGAGCTGGCAAGCCAGCTCCCAGACGTGTCTCAACTTTGGAGTTTTGCCTTTTGCCAGCAGCTCTCCCAGTTCAGCCAGCTCTGTCTGCTGGCAAGCCAGCCTCCAGGGTGCACAGCTCTTTAGCTCTGACAATCTTCTGCAGCTCTTCAGGTCTGGATTCTTGTCTGTACTCAGGAGGAATGAGGGACACTGCCAGCCGGAAATTGTCACAGCAGGATTTATTGAGAGGACAGGAAAGCTCCCAGAGTGGGAGGGGACCTGAAGGGTAGCCAGTCTGGAGCTGAAACCTAGTCCTTCTATAGCCCTAAGATTGAGCTGATTGGTTAGCATTAGCTGTGAACTGATTGGCTGTTTTCCAATCTTGGCAACAGGAAGTATATTACTTTGTTACCAGGGGACCCACCCTGATTGTCTGCTGAGTTGTTTACTTTGTTACTGGGGGACCTGCCCTGTCTGGCAGCCTAGTTTTTCTCTAGCTATCTTCTCTCTCATTAGGAAGAGGCAAGAAAGGATTTCCTTACAGTTTTTAGAAGGAGCACACTCCTGCTGACACCTTGATGTTGGATTTCAAACCTCCAGAGCTATGAGACAATAAGTTTTTGTTGTTATAAGCCACCCAGTTTGTTCCACTTTGTTATGGTCACTGTAGGAAACTCATACGCTAAATCGATGGGGTGTCTTAGTCTGCTTCAGCTGTCATAACAAATCTCATAAACTAGTGGCTTAAACAACAGACTTATTTCTCCTAGTTCTGGAACTGGGAAGTCTGACATCAAGGTCCTCACATGGGAGGTGGCCGGGAGGAGAGAGAGAACCCCCCACGTGTCTTTATTAAAAGAAGTGTCTTCTCCTCTTTTAATAAAGACATGAATTACATCATGAGGACCCACACCCACATGACTTCATCTAAACATAATTACTTCCAAAAGGTCCCACCTCCAAATCACATCACATTGGAGGTTAAGGCTTCAACATATGAATTTGGAAGGCCTATATTGGACAACACAGCTGATCTTTACCATCACAAAAATGGCTTTTGACTAGTGCTGCCTAGACAAGAGACTCTCAACCTTAGGGCTATGTGGAATTTTTCATACTGGCTAGTCACTACAATTTATGGCATGTTTATCCACAAATGAATAGTTATTTTCATACAAGAGAGTGACTTTTTAATATACACTGCAAGAGTGTAGACAAAGGTTTGAGCCTCACATATCCACAAAAGATGTGATACAAAGAATCTCGCTGAACCTATAGTGACCATAAAACTCAACACTCAATAATTTGTAAGCAGTTAATATCTACTAATGTCTCGTTGCAAAAAATCTCACTTTTCCTTGTGTTGAATGTTTTTTTTTAGCCATCAGCTAAAACAAACTTTTCTCAGACAGTTCAGTGTCAAGTTGCAGCAATTTGAAACTTGGGACATATTTAAAACCAATATCTTTTTGTAATAGTTCTATTTAGTAGCTCTGAATTATTATCCAAAAATTCTTCATCACTCTCCACTGAAAAAATGCTTTGTAGACTATGCCAAATACCCATATAACAGCTGTTACCTAGGCTTTTCTCCAGTATTATCTCTTCAACTTCATAGCTTATAGAGGACACTTTTATGGAGGTAATTCCTGGAAAATTTGAATGAAACGTGAATAAGCTAGCAGCGTGATTACTTTCTAGAATAACAACATAAGCACATTTATTATTATTATAATTATTATTATTTTGAGTGGGGTTTCACTCTGCTGCCCAGGCTGGAGTGCAGTGGCACAATCATGGCTCACTGCATCCTCAGCCTTCTAGGCTCAGGCGATCCTTCTGCCTCAGCCTCCTGAGTAGTTGGGACTACCAGCACATGCCACCACACCTGACTAATTTTTTTATTTTTTGTAGAGACGCAGACTCACTATGTTGCCTAGCTTTCTCGAGCTCCTGGGCCTAAGCATTCCTTTCATCTCAGCCTTCCAAAATGCTGGGATTACCCAGGTGTGAGCTGCCAAGCCCAGCCTCTTTCCCTTATTTAAAAAAATATTTATTGTGTTTTTTTATACCAAACAGTGCTAGGTACTATCCTCATGAGGTAGACACATAGTAATTGAATAGTGAATAATTTAATTTACAAAAATAAATATATAATTGCCTGTATAATCAATGACTAAAATAAAAGTAAGTGGTGAATTATGAGCATATGCTAGAGATTTTTGATGCAGCATGAAAGGCCTGGGCAGGCTTCCATGAGAAAATGGCAATTAAGCTGAGATCAGAAGGAGAATAGGAGGTAAGCATATAAACATAAAAGGAAAAATAGTCCAGGTAGAGGAAATAGCAAGGGTAAAGACCCTGTAGCAACAGAAAGAGAAATAACAGCCAATGTGACTGGAGCCATAAAAATATTTTTGGGGGTAAATAATTCACATTGGAGCTTTTGAGTGAAGAAGATTCATGCAACTTATTTGAAACATGGATCTATCTAGTATTTATGTAATTTGTTGTTCACATTTATCGACCTAATGAGACATGTCATGAAGGTTTTCTAAACCCAAGCATTTTTAGTGGAGTCGGTACAATGTAATTTGGAATCTTTAGTGTCCAATGACACAAAGTATCAGCATTTCTAGGCTTCCATGTGATTCTATAGCCATATACATGCAGTAAAATTTCTATTAAAAAAAAAGCAAAAGCATAGTCTTGCCACAAGGATAACAATGGAAGATACCAGAAGGACTTCTTCATCAAGTTTTTTTGTGCATCACAGGCAATCCACTACAAGACTGTAAAAATAGAAATAATTCTGACCCTTCTTCATATTCAGGAAGATACAACCAATTCCATACATGTTCTCAAAATAAATAACAGGTAATCAAGTAAGAGGACTTGGCTACAACATCTGTCACACACAATTCATCTTAAATTCACCTAGTGTTTGGAGTGACCACTTGTAGGAGCTAATTGACTTTTTACAAAGGCAAAACAAACTTCTTACATTTTCATGATAGGAGGTAGTTTCACAGTTTTGAGCAAGGCAGCTGCTGAAGTTTGACTTGACTTTCCTACAGCGACTGGGAAATAGAACTCTATCTTTTTATCATTCAGGATGATGACATTTCAAAGAGATGATTTGCAGGTGCTTGAGGAAACATTTCTGAGTTGTAAAACTGGCAGTGTGTTTATTTCGCTTTTAACCTCATCTCTACAATAAAAATCAAAAAAGAAATTAGCCTGGCAGCGCGCACCTGTAGTTCCAGCTTCTCGGAAGGCTAAGGCGGAAGGATCTCCGGAGCCCAGCAGGTGGAGGATATGGTGGCCGGGAGCGGCCACTGCACTGCAGTCTGGGGCCAGAGTGAGATTCCAACTTAAAAAAAAAAAAAAAAGATTTGCATACATCTCAAAGGGGGCAGAGAAAGAATTAACAATTACAAATTTTTCTTAAGTAAATGCTCTAGGTAAAGGGGTGGGCAAGAGTCTCCTCTTCTTGCACTGGGGAGAATTAAATCTTTTTCTTATTTTTTATTTTATTCACTTTTACAGCAAACATAATTAACTCTTAAATTCGTTGACCATGCATTCAGTCATATATCTTACTCCCCCGCTTCCCCCTGCCCCCTCAACCAGCCTATCTCAACTCTCAGGAAGCTCAGGTTGAGGGCACAGGAGTGTGACTTTGGGCAGACAAATGGAGGAGTAAGGCAGAAGGGATACAGAGGGAGAATGACCAGCCTTTAATTCCAGTGTGGTTTGTGTCTTGCTAAGAAACCACCTCTACCACTAGGGTCTCCAAGCACAGCACTGCAGTTACTGCTTTTCACTGAGAGGCCAGTCCAGGAGGTGGGAGGGGCTGGAAGCCTAAGTCCAGCCCATGTTTCCTTCACCAAATCATGCCTCCAAGAGGGAGACTCTATTTCTTCACACAAAAGCATCATGTGATTATCAAGTCATTAAGTCTGTGTAGATTCTATAGATGGTCAAATTTAGGGACGCAATTAATCAGGATTTCCCTAATTCTTACAGACTTTTCCCTGCAGGACAAATACAGCAGCTCTTTGGAGGATAGCGGAGGTGGTCATAGCAATGCTAGTATAAGACAGTTCTTCACATGACCTTGGACCCAGTTCTCCCTCTTTCTCATTTGTAGTTCTCAATAATAACTGTATAATGCGCTGAAAATGTACCATCCTGAGACAAGAAGGGAGGTGACCGGAACAGCCTGGGCTCTGCTCCAGCTTCCCCAGTGTGTCATATGACTCTGGTATATAACCTCCCTCAGCTACATTGCAAGTGGGCAACACATTTGAGACTTCATCATCTATCCTGGGCAGTTTTCTTGGACCTTGGATGAATAGCTTGCAATGAGTTCTAGGCTTCTGTTGTCCCTTGCTGCCTGTCTGGAAGTAATATACTTGCTTCATCTAACCTGCTGTGTGTGTGTGCACATGTTCTCATCTGCTACCCTGACCCTCCACTTAGACCAGGAGTATTTTTTAGAAGCTCTATGTTCCTGCTGATTAAAGCACTATAAGGGTGTACTAGGTTGCTAGGGTCACTACAACAGTCACAGTCTGGACTTAAACAACAGCATTTTATTTTTCACAGTTCAGGAGACTGGAGGTTGGAGATCAAAGTGTCAGCAAGGTTCCTTTCTTCTTGACTTGCAGATGGCTGCCTTCCCACTGTGTCTTCTAATGGTCTTCCTTTTGTATGTGACTGTTTCCATTTTTTTCCCTCTTATAAGGGCACCCATTGTATTGGATTAGGTCCTACCCTAATGACATCATTTGTACTAAATTTCTAAATTACTTTTTAAAAGACCTTATCTACACATATTCCTCAGTCATATTCTGAGACTCAGTGGATTATAACTTTAACATATAAGTTTTGGAGGGGCAAAACTCAGTCCATA
Organism: Carlito syrichta; assembly: GCF_000164805.1. Lineage (NCBI taxonomy): Eukaryota > Metazoa > Chordata > Mammalia > Primates > Tarsiidae > Carlito > Carlito syrichta. Next base: position 151,831 of record NW_007254746.1, on the reverse strand, counting down.
ACAAAGGTAGATAAAATGAATCCCGAAGCAAAGCATGAATTGCCTGTGGCCTGATAGTTAAGAGCAGGGACTTTGGAGTCTGACCAACCTAGGTTCAAAATCTGACTCTATTACTTCCAACTGTGGGCAAATTTTTTATTTCTTTCTTTCTTTCTTTTTTTTTGGAGTCTCACTCTGTCGCCCAGACTGGAGTGCAGTGGCCGCTTCCGGCCACCGCAGCCTCGACCTGCTGGGCTCCGGCGATCCTTCTGCCTCAGCCTTCCAAGTAGCCGGAATTACAGGCATGCGCTGCCACGCCCGGTTGATGTTTTGATTTATTGTAGAGATGAGGTCTCGCTGCCCAGGCGGGTCTCAAACCCGCGGGCTCAGGCAATCCACTCACCTCAGCCTCCCAAAGGCACGGGATTACAGGCTGAGCCACCGAGCCCGGTTTAAATTTTTTATTTCACCCAAGCCCAAATTCTTAATCTGTAAAACCTGGGACTAATAATATTACATCATAGCATGATTATGAGAACTAAATATGAAAATATGCATAAAGAACTGGAAATAGTAAATGCTCAGTAATTGGTTTTATCACTGTTAACAATAATTTATAGTCTTCATTTAGCATTCCAGTCAGACATGGCAGGTAGTTGTTAAAAGATCATTTAAGGTAAAATCATGATTCATGTACAATTATAAAATATGCATGTGTCAAAGATTTTATTTAACTCATTAGTTCCTAAAGAAACCAGTAAAATGACATAAGCAGTTCAAAAGCACACACATGTATACAGGCTATCAGGAACGCTGACATGAATTTGCAAACTGGTCGTTATGCAAAGGATCATAACCAGTAGTATTCCACATGAAAAATATTTATTGTTTTTCTATGGAGAAGAGTCATTTTCATTACTATAAGCTTCCTAAAACTTACTGAGTTGCAAAATAGCTCAAAGACTGAAGTCTCAGACCCCATATAGAATCAGACAACCTGGGTGTGCTAGACAGGTTGCCTAGTGATCTTTGTATATATATATATATATAATGTTTTTCACAAATTTTCCTAATACAAAGGACTAAATTTCCTCATTAGTAACTGAGAAATTTGGACTAGTGATTTCTGTGACTCCTTCAAGTCCAACATGCTATCATTCTGATTTTTTGGCCATTATCTATGTGTGTGCATAAACTCAGTTTTGTTGGTATTGTAGCCATTTGTATTAGCTGAAGTCAGCCATAGTTATAAGCATATCTTTATGTTCTCTTTGCATAAAAATAAAATCAAACCAAAATCCTATTTCCCTTTCAGTTGTCTTTGGGCTCTGTATGTGTGTCTGCACACAGGCATGTAAATGGAAGCAGAACCTGAGTATAGATATTCTAGGTATATTTGTTTGCCAAGTGCTACCCACAGAAGACACTGGTGGTTACTCGGTTAATATGACAGGCAAGGAAAATACTGTGTAGATTCTATAGATCTATAAATGGTAAAATTTGGGGAAGTAATTAATCAAGATTTCCCTAATTCTTACAGGCTTTTCCCTGCAGGACAAATACGGCAGCTCTTTGGAGGATAGCAATGTTGGTATGACAGTTCTCCACATGGCCTTGGGCCCAGTTCTCCTTCTTTCTCATTTGTAGTTCTCAATAATAACTGTGGAATGTCCTGGGGATGTACCATCCTGAGACAAGAAGGTAGGTGGGTGGAACAGCCTGGGTTTTGCTCCAGCTTCCCCAGTGTGTCATATGACCCTGAGATATATAATCTCTCTCAGTTGCATTGCAAGTGGGCAACACATTCGAGACTTCATCATCCATCCTGGACAGTTTTCTTGAACCTTGGAAGATCAGCTTGCAATGAATTCTAGGCTTCTGTTGTCCCTTGCTGCCTGTCTGGAAGTAATAAACTTGCTTCATCTAACCTGCTGTGTGTGTGGGTGCTCTGTTTCACTGGGCTCAATCAAACAAGCTGGTAGACAGTGCACAGTGAAAACTGCTTCACACTTGGGGCTATCAAAATGAATACTGGGGCTGATGGAGCCAATCTTAGGTAATAGAGGAGAATGTGAGGAGACTGAGGTATGATTTTTTGTTGTTTTTATTTTGTTTACTTAGTTTCTCCTCTATTAGACTCTGCTAAATTTTAAAGCAGTGGCAAAGAGGGTCAGAAGCTTTTTAGGTATGTGATTTTTTTTTTTTTTTTTTTTTAGTTGGAGTCTCACTCTGTCACCCAGACTGGAGTGCAGTGGCCACTTCCGGCCACTGCAGACTCGACCTGCTGGGCTCCGGTGATCCTTCTGCCTCAGCCTTCCAAGTAGCCGGAATTACAGGCATGCGCTACCACACCTGACTTATTTTTTGATTTATTGTAGAGATGAGGTCTCGCTACCCAGGTGGGTCTCAAACCTGCGGGCTCAGGCAATCCACTCACCTCAGCCTCCCAAAGGCGCGGGATTACAGGCTGAGCCACCAAGCCCGGCTCAGGTATGTGATTTAATACTTAATAATTGTTTGTTGAATGAATAATTGAACTACCTCTTCCTTACCCTAAACAGAGTAACCTAAAAGCTCTCAATCTACTAAGCGTTAAGAAAATTCATCATATCTAAAGGCATGAAAGCATGAGTAATGATTATGGGTAGCTGATATTTTTTGAAGATAAATTTTCTGCTTTGTAGATGTTATCAGGTAAAATCGTGTCTGGTAGAAATCACCATTAACACTTCTTTTTTATTTAAATTTGTTTATTCTCATTTAAATAATCTCATTTTAACTAAAAGGATATTCTTGATGGTAAAACATTAAAAAAATCACATTTCTTTGTTTTAACCTTTCTTTTCTTTCATCCTAGTCATTTCTGTAGAAGCAGAGACTGAAGTGACTGAGTAGTGCATTCTGGAGGATTTCTGGTAATAACACACCTACACAACATGCTGCAGGAAACAGGCCATACCTGATACTTAGGACTTGAGTCATATCAGAATTTAGGAGTATTGCTACTGAATGTTGAAGATTTGCATCCCGAATATATTTTCCTTGCACCAATAATTTACACATTTAAAGGGAAAAGTATCCAAAGTCTAGATTTTAGTCATATATACATACACATTTGTATCTATGCACATAGGTAGATACATGCACAAAGATGGCTGCAGGTAAGATGCGGGAGGTAGATGCTGAGGACAGGGTGGCGAGAGAAGGTAGCTAATGGGGATTAATACCTCTAACGTGGAAGTCAGAGGATGTTTATTCATTTATTTCATCACTGAAGTATGCCTGAGAAGTAGGCACCGGTGGCTCCATTTTACAGATGAAGAAAATGAGACTCGATAGTAAGTAGCAGAGCCCAATTTAGAATGAAGTTAAGACTGATTTCAAAGTTGACAGGACACATCATAAGACTTTTCCTTTTGTCTCAGAACCGCAGCTGGCACCCCAAACGAAAGCCAAAAGCCAGGGAGTACCTCTAGATTTTAAAATTAGAGGTCTACCAGAAGCTAAGCACGTGCTCCTGGTGCTTAAAGTAGTGCAATTGCTCTTCCTGCTAATCCTATGCTTCTCTCTCCTGTCTTCCTGTCCACTGAGAGGACCAAGAGGAAAAGAAGCGTGGCTTTCCTCTCCCCAAAGCTACCACCACAATTTCTCCTAAAGATCAGGGTAGCTATGAGAAGAAGAGACCATCATACTCCTCATAATGTGTATCTGATTCAAAAGTGGATATGCTGCTTAGCCCCCAGGCAACTGCAATAAGGACACAGATTTGAAGAAAGCAGGCATGGCAAGGTCCAAGACCACTCAGCCTTAATTTGTCAGTTTCTGTTAGAATTTGGATTCTACATGTCCCTGCTGACCTACCAGTTCGCTGAAAAAGAATTGGGGTTATAGTCTCAGGACATGTCTGTAGTATATGTAATTGTGTGTATTGGAATGGAGGATACTGGCCAGGAGGACATGCATTGTAGACTAAATGCCACCAACTGCGGGTCACCTAGTAGAGATGGCCAGACCTGGCATAGGAGAACCAGTGCTTAAGGAATCTTCACTTGAATAAGCCCTTCATGTGCAAAAGATGCTGGAGCCTCCCCATCACTCTGTGTAGACATTGAACAGAAATGTAGTCATGGTCAACCAAGAAGAGGTCTGCGAGCCTGCCCCTCCTCCCTCACCCACTCGAAATACTAGTAGTATAGGAAGGAGGAGAAAACACATACAGAAAGATCCCTTCAGGCAGATCTAAGCTGAGCTAGAGGAAGAAGACAAACTTGGGACAAATTTGAGACCAGGACTGAATCTTAAACGCCCAAATCAGACTTGTTCTAATAACCAAAACAGACTGAAAATTTGTAAAAAGCTAACCAAGTTGTTGTCAAGGAGTCAATACTAGAGGAAAGATAGTGATGGTGGTGATCATTTATCACAACTTCTACGAGAGTTACAGGAAAATGTAAAACTTTTATAATTATACCCCCTCCCAGCAAAAGTTAAGTATAATCGCCAAACCAGTTACTATCTCATTCTCTCTTCTGTGTAACCCTGAATGAACCAGAGGCATATCTCCAGCACTTCACGGCCCTTCCTAAGACTTCTCCAGTCAGGAGTGGTGTCACTCGCCTGTAACCCCAGATACTCAGGAGGCTGAGGAGAAAGGATTGCTTGAGTACAGGAGTTTGAGGTTACAATGATTGCACCACTGCACTCCCGCCTGGGTGATGGAGCAAGACTCCGTCTTTCTCTAATTAACTAGGGTTCCTCAAAGCTAGTGAGAAGGGGCAGCTGCTTTCCATAGTTACCTCCCCAGTTGTTCCTGCCTTGTGTATGCTCCTGCATCTACCTCCCATAATCTGTCTTGATGCGGAAGTTCCTAGCTGGCTCTACTTGTCACAGTTCTGAGATGAAGAAAAAAGATCCCAGCAACCTTTGCAGGACTAGATCAAACTTTTGAAATTTCTCAAATTCAGGGAGGTCTTGAATCTTAAATGGCAGGTTTAGACATTATATCTTTGCAAGGTATGCCACTCAAAAACTTGCCCTAGGCCAGGTGCGGTAGCTCATGCCAGTAATCCCAGCACTTTGGGAGGCCAAGGTAAGAGGATTGCCTGAGCCAACATGTTCGAGACCAGCCTGGGCAACTTGGCGAGACCCCCATCTCTACAATAAATAAAAAAACTAGCCAGGTGTGGTGGCATGTGCCTGTGGTTCCAGCTACTTGGAAGACTGAGGTGGAAGGATCTCCTGAGCCCAGTAGGTCGAGACTGCGGTGGCCAGGAGCATGTGACTGCCCTCCAACCTGGGTGACAGAGTAAGACTCCTACTAAAAAATAAAGCTTGTCCTGTTTATTTTCCCCTAATCCCCAACCCTCTCATACTCACATGGACAGCCACATCTCAAAGGAGTAGACCTAATTTAAGTTCATGGGGCCAATGACCATTGTGGTACATTGCCTTGTTGGCTCTAATTCCAAGCCTCCCAGGAACTTTCCTATCAAGTCAGCCCCTTCCCTGCCCCCACTTCTTGCCACAGTGCGTGAAATTCTTCCCAATAATGAAGCAGAATATATTTCCCCACATCTTGACTTTGGGTTCAGCCATATGACTTCCTTTGAGCAATAGAATGAAGTCGAAATGAACAATGTACCATGATGAGCTTATGCCTCAAGATGTCTTGAATTTGTCCTCTTGCTCTTTTGCCATCTGCTGCCACCATAAGAAGAACTCTGCCTGACATTGCTGTGTCTTCTGCCTGGGCATCAGAATGGGAAGCAGACCTGATCCCAAATTACTGTGGGTGGCCAAGGCTGGCTGGTTACGTACCTTAACATTGTGCTCGTCAGATAAGCCCAGCTATCATCAGTCAATCCTCAGACATGTGAGCCACAGCAATAGTTTTTATTTTAAACCAGAATTTTCAGGTGGGGTTTGTAATGCACTAAAAACTGATGTGATTATTTCTTTAGTACTGTGAATAAATGTGGTAGAATTTAAGTCAGAAAAAAGTTATTATTTCTATACTAATTTCCTCTTTGACAGCATTTGCTAGCTTAACAAGGGATTAAATTAACACCAGTTTGCATAATTTGCTGAAATGTGTGTATTTCCTGGCAAAGCCTAAGAATAAAATGTATCTGTACTCTCATTGCCTAGAATCCTGGGAGGACAATCCAGTCATTACTGACAAAACACAGTCCTGCATACATCATCATCGTACATGAAGCATATGTACAGTTAATTTGAAAAAGAAGCCCAATCAACCCGATATGCTGCAGTTCAAAACTTCATTTGTTAGTCACTTATTTAGAATTCAGAACACCTTTTCTGGTAAAAAATAATAGAAATAACATTTCCAGGCAAATGCAGAAAACTCATTTAGCCCCATAATGTAAATAACTGCTATCAAGAATGCCAGGGCACACAAGGAAAGGCGATATACCTCCCACTGCTCAGGCTTCCTTCTTCCTTTATGTTCCCTTTCTCTTCCTTGTTTTCTCTTTCTGAAGTAAGAGGAGGGGCTGATTGGTTAAACCCCACCATTTATTGGATCTCCTCTTCTAAATGGGCAGGATCACTGTATTTATTGAAAGGGTGATGATGAACACCACTATCTCTCAGGTCTGTTTCCTCCCTCACAACTATTTGGCTTCACAAACTTGGAGTCAGCGCTTCAGTCAGTCTCAATCGCTTTCTCTCCTCTCTCCTTCACAGACATACCTGAACCTGTAGTTCCCATGTTTCATATTTGTAAAGGCGACAGGAAAGACACCTGTAGTTTCAGGCCTAAGGTGAGTTCACCACAGAATACTGAAAAATCCTTTATTCAGGGAGTTTTTTTTTTTTTTTTAAATGCTTGTGCTGATTAGTAAATCAGTGGTTAATCTCTTGTATTTGGCTAGTGATCCCTTGCTGGATGCAACATCAGTCAGAATGCTGGAGGAACCAGTAGTAACTGGCCTTTGGAATTCCTAAGACTCTACTGGGGGTGCTGCCTTGGAAGGAATCCTTGAGCCCAGGAGTTTGAAACCAGCCTGGGCAACATGGTGAGACATCATCCTATCCTCTCAAAAAAAAAATTCCTGGCCGGGCTGGGTGTCTCAGCCTGTAATCCCAGCACTTTGGGAGGGTGAGGTAAGTGGATTGCCTGAGTCCATGGGTTCAAGACCATCCCGGGCATCTTGGAGAGCCCTCATATCTACAATAAATAAAAAAATTAGCCAGGCATGTTAGCGTGTGCCTGTAGTTCTGGCTACTTGGAAGGCTGAGGTGGAAGGATCTCCGGAGCCCAGCAGGTCGACCTGGGGTGGCTGTGAGTGTGCCACTGCACTTGAGCCTGGGTGACAGAGTAAGACTCCAACTAAAAAAAAAAAAAAAAAAGATTCCCAAGACCCACTCCTTTTCTGTTCATCATTTCTCTGGGAAAATTCTTCCTGTGTTCCAGCTGAGGAAGATTGGACACATTTTTAATGCAACCTCTCTTTGTGTCTTGAGTGTGAGACTCCCTCATTTCACAATAACTCATTTTATGGAAGAATCTCTAGTTCTTTCAGGGAAGAGTAATGGCCATGTTTTGTAAGAAGAAAAGTTGATTTTGAAGAAACTAAGAGGGCTAGTAAAAAATGTGTGTTGATTCATTGCTTTTTCCATGAATAAAAATGTGTTAACTTTCTCAGTTCAAAGCACAGAGATTAAATTTTTCCCTAACCTCACCTTCAATGAATACAAACTTATTGTGATATAAACTCCCAACATTACCTTTCTAAGAGAATTCTGATATTCTTCAATAACAATACTATTTTGACAAATTCTTCTACTCAGTTACAACTGTATTCGTTTTCTCTCTTTGTTTTTTGTTATTGTGTTAGAGATAGGATCCCATTGCATTGTCCAGACTGGTCTTAAACTTCTGGACTCAAGCAATCTTCTCATCTAAGCCTCCTGAATAGTTGGGACTTCAGGCACATACTACTATGCCTGGTTTGTCTCAATTCTTAAAAATCAAACTGTTTAGTATAGACATATAGTCCTTCTGTTTATAATTTTGTTTTTCAATTCATACAGAAAGTAATTTATCAACATAGTCTGTCTCATAGTCTGAAAAATATTGTGCAAGTTATAATTTAACTAGTTTTCCTACAAATTTTACAGTCTAACACATTATTGATTAACACTATTGTAACTATAAAAATTTAATAGCATTTTCCAGCCTTTTAAAAAATATAATTGATATTTATCTGATATTTTGACTTTCCCCCTCAGATCTGGGAAGACCTCTAAGATCTTCTGCCTCCCCTGGAGCCCTGGGGACTGAAGTACTGGGTGCCCCATCTAAGGTCAAAGCCAGTACTGGGTCTCAGAGAGAAAGAGAAAGATGAGAGAGAGAGAGAGAGAGAGAGAGAGAGAGAGAGAGAGAAATGAGAGAGATGAGAGAAAGACAAGACTAGAGAGAGACAGGGAAAATCAGAGAGAGAGGATGGAGATAGGATGGAGAGAGAGAGTGGGAGAGAGAGAGAGAGGGAACGAGAGGGGGAGGTATGCAAGAAGGGAGGCTCTGATGGGAGGTCATGGGCATGCTTGAGGAAGCTGAAAGTGAGCATCAGAAGAAGAGGGACATTGCTCGTAATGGGAAACATAACTGACTCTGCTACTTCCTATGTGGATCCTAAGTTGGAAGTGGGAACACAGAAGAGGGAAGCCTTGACAATCTGGGGCCCATTATTAGTATGGGTGCTAACACTATCTCTAGCATTTATCTCAGAAGACTTTCCCATACCAACTCAAGAAGAAAGGAGAAAGACCTAGAACATAGAAGACAGAAAAGCAACCCACGAGTGCCATCTAGTGAATTAGATCAAGTACAGCATCAGTGGGAGACATCTGGTCGACCTCCAAATCCCAACCTGGATCCATGGCTATGGCCACCCTGTCAACCTGATTGACTTGAATGTCGGTGGCAGACACCTGGTCAACTCTACAGATCCTAAAAGTAGTGGCTAAGTGAGCCACCCTTGGCGAACCAAGCCCAGTTGTGCCAATGTTGTTGAAACCGAGCAAAATGAAGTCTTAACATAGAAACTCAGAGCTCTGGAGAAAAGCGGCATGGGTGGCAAGAGGTGGGACAGGAGGAGAAAGACGCCTTCTGAGGGCCTTCCCAGCGCCCCCCTCCCCCACTGACCTCCCCCTCACTGGCCTGAGAGAAAGAGTGAGGGCAAAGTGGGGGACAAGGACCTTGGGCACAATAAAGATCACCTAAAAGAAAAAAGCTGTAATAATTAAATACTCTCTCTACT